>NC_057713.1:91788310-91810889 GCF_004010195.1 Chiloscyllium plagiosum
AGTGAAGAAGGTGTTTGGTATGCTTTCATTTATTAGTCAGAGTATTGAGTACAGGAGTTGAGAGGTCATGTTGCGGCTGTACAGGTCATTGGTTAGGCCACTGTTGGAATATTACGTGCAATCCTGATCTCCTTCCTATCGGAAAGATGTTGTGAAACTTGAATGGGTTCAGAAAAGGTTTACAAGGATATTGCCAAGATTGGAGGATTTGAGCTATAGGGAGAGGCTGAACAGGCTGGGGCTGTTTTCCCTGGAGCATCGGGGCTGAGGGGTGACCTTATAGAGGTTTACAAAATTGAGGGGCATGGATAGGGTAAATAGGCAAAGTCTTTTCCCTGGGGTCGGGGAGTCCAGAACTAAAGGACATAGGTTTAGAGTGAGAGGGGAAAGATATAAAAGAGACCTACAGGGTAATATTTTCACGCAGAGGGTGGTACATGTATAGAATGAACTGCCAGAGGAAGTTGTGGAGGCTGGTACAATTGCAACATTTAAGAGGCATTTGGATGGGTATATGAATAGGAAGGGTTTGCAGGGATATGGGCCTGGTGCTGGCAGGTGGGACTAGGTTGGGTTGGGATATCTGGTCGACATCAACAGGTTCCACACTGTATATGTCTATGACTCTATGAATATCACCCCATTCGACTGTCCAGGTGTGAAGGATGTGGCTGTTCAACCTAATCCAAGGTTCCATGTTGACTAGGAATCTGAAACTCAGCACGATTTTCTATTTGCTGTTACAGTATGGAATATTGACTCTTCCCAGTTAAGGTGGACTCACGTAGGAAAGATTGTGGAATTGATGTGTAGCTTGGAAGCAGCGGTGGGAATGGTATGACATGACCATAAGCAGGGGTAGCAATTATGTTTTGACTTCTGCTATTGGCGTTGCTGAAGACGAAAGTTAATTTAAAGCTTGAATAAAGTCACCGTCTGACCAGGTGTTGGGGGATAATAGTTATACATTTGTGTACCACCTTATTTACATATTATGGTTTCCTTCCGCCCATCATTCTTGAGTCAGTGTTCTCTGGAAAGTTAGAATGTTTTCACTGTGTATTAGTGCAAGATAAGAATAGGTAGCACAGCACGGAATGAGAAACGTACTCCACAATATCAGGACTTATGGCTTCCTATAACATTCTTATCTCGCAGTCTATATACTTTTATTGTGTTGGGGTGTGGAGAGAGGGTGAAGCAGGAATGATAAGTTAACTTCTTGTCGGATCATTTCTCTGCTGTACGTGTGTCCCTCGAACTTGTGTGAAATGCCTTATTTTGCAGCTTCGTATATCTATTAGTGAGGAGACATCACGTGGACCCCTTGCAATCAATTAAAACATTTCTTCACTCTCTTTCCGTCGTAGGTGGGATTAAATGATGCATTTAATTTTAAAAAAAGAATCAGGAAGAGAGACGAGCGCATTTCAATTTATTTTTACATTTCAGTTGTCGGCGTGGCATTGAGGAAATCCGGATGTTTGGGTGACATCAGCAGAGCTGGGACGGGCACTCCACTGCTCACATTTCATTCCACCAACTACAGCGCCGTTTCAAGCCGTTTCCAGGACCTCTTGCACAGCAATGCAGCAGGCGGCTGAAGCTGGCGGCTTTGGTGACTGAGGAGGCCAAACGTTCCTCTTGGCCGCCTGGCCGGGATTTATTTTTCCACGAACATGGAAGAGGGTCTGAGCTCCCTTAAGCAGTTCGCCCTCCCTGTCGGTAAACTGGCTTCTTGGATTGCAGCGGTGGCAATGATGTTTGGTGGAGTAGTGCCCTACATTCCTCAATACAGGGATATCAAGCGCACACAGAATGCAGAGGGGTTCTCCATCTACGTTTGCTTGGTGTTGCTTGTGGCTAATATATTGAGGATATTATTTTGGTAAGTCCGCTTTCCGTTTGTAACGAACCCTTCGCTAATTTCCGATCATGCTGGGCGAACTGGTTTAACCAAATACTTTCGAACTGTCAATTTGACAAATGTAACAGTATTTCTTACAGTACCAGGAAAACATGAAGTTGTGGGATGGCATTGTGGCTAATCCTACTCAACTGAATTGAGTTTTTAATCTTTAAAAGAAAGATTGGCAATCTTTGAGAAGTTTAGTTACAGAGTTTAATTACACTTCTGTATATGAAGACGCTACTTTATATGTGCAGTGGAAAGTGTTTTTTAATAGGATTTTGGGGGTTGGGGAATCATAACTCTCATTTAATCATCTTTGAGACTAGGAGTTACTAGGCAATGTTCAATTTGTACCACTGACTGTAAAATGTTTTATCATCAGAATATAAAGTTGAAGCATGGTAAACTGACCCGAAATTTGCTACATTGATGTTATTAAACATAAGCTCGACTGTTGTGAATCTTCAAGTGATGAATTCCTGTGATTGCCCAGAAATTGTTGGATCTGGGCATATCAGTGAGCTGGATTTATTCCCCTTTTAAGCTGTAATTAATTGTCTCAAACTGCTGAAATAATTAATTGATAACAGTGTGACAAAGGCAATGGTGAACCTAGTCAGTGACAGAGTTAGTAGTTCATTTCCTCATCTACCTGTAATAAGATATAAAAATTTGAATAGCTAGCAAAACCCTAAAATAATAGCTTTGATGTCAACAAAAACAACAATAATTTACATAGCATCTTTTACTGTAATAAAAATCCCAATGCACTTTGCAGGGAGTTCTAAAACAACATATGATTTGGACAACAAAAGGGGTTAGTTCAGACGACAAAGCTTGATCAAAGAGATGGGTTTTAAGGAGAGTCCTGAAGGAGACAGTCAGAGTAGTTTGAAGTGAATGAAGATGTTCCAGAGCTTGGGGCCTAGACAACTGAAGGCTGGCCTGCTAGTGGTGGAATGATTCAAATTGGAGTTGCACCAGGCCAGAGTTATAATAACAGGGGTTGTGTGGTTGGAGAAAACTCCAGATATCAGAAGGAGTGAAGCCATGGTGCATTAGAAAACAGGGATGAGACATTAAACTATTTAAACGAAGATCACTGAACGCATGCTTTCATAGAGAATAACAGCCATGTGAATCAGACTGCTTCCTGCCCAGAGTTCAGGTTGCTTTGTAGTTCTTTAAATTCAGGAAGTAGATGTGATTTGCTGTCTACATGCTAAAGCAACATAGTTTAAATTACCATAAAGTATGTGTGGCTTCTGGAATTAATATACTTGCCAATGAGTGAACCTGTATACTTTGGCAGGGTGGAAACGTAATAACTCTGACATACTGAAAGGAGTTGAGTATTAATTTCACTCTGACCTAAAATCTACAGTCGATGCTGGATATAAATGATTTGGATGTGAACATAAGAGGTATGGTTAGTAAGTTTGCAGATGTCAGCAAAATTGCAGGTGTAGTGGACAGTGAGGAAGGTTACCTCAGAGTACAAAGGGATCTTGATCAGATGGGCCAATGAGTTGAAGAGTGACATATGGTGTTTAATTTAGATAAATGTGAAGTGCTGCAGTTTGAAAAGACAAATCGGGGCAGGACGTATACACTTAATGGTAAGGTCCTAGGGAGTGGTGCTGAACAAAGAGACCTTGAAGTGCAGGTTCATTGACATATGGTGTTTAATTTAGATAAATGTGAAGTGCTGCAGTTTGAAAAGACAAATCGGGGCAGGACGTATACACTTAATGGTAAGGTCCTAGGGAGTGGTGCTGAACAAAGAGACCTTGAAGTGCAGGTTCATAGTTTCTTGAAAACGAAGTCGCAGGTAGATAGAACAGAGAACAATATGGCGCAGAACAGGCCCTTCGGCCCTCGATGTTGTGCCGACCTGTGAACTAATCTAAGCCCATTCCCTACACTATCCCATCATCATCCATGTGCTTATCCAAGAATTGTTTAAATCTCTCTAATGTGGCTGAGTTAACTACATTGGCAGGCAGGGCAATCCATGCCCTTACTACTCTCTGAGTAAAGAACCTGCCTCTGATGTCTGTCTGAAATCTATTACCTCTCAATTTGTAGTTATGCTCCCTCATACAAGCTGAGGTCCTCATCGTAGGAAAAAGACTTTCCCTGTCTACCCTATCTAATCCTTTGATCATCGTATATGTCTCTGTCAAATCCCCTCTTCGCTGCCTTCTTTCCAGTGAGAACAGACCCAAGTCTCTCAGCCTTTCCTCATAAGACCTTCCCTCCAGACCAGGCAACATCCTGGTCAATCTCCTCTGCACCTTTTCCAATGATTTCACATCCTTCCTGTAATGGGGCGACCAGAACTGCACACAGTATTCCAAGTGCAGCCACACTAGCGTTTTGTATAGTTGCAGCATGACATTACAGCTCTGGAACTCAATCCCTCTACCAATAAAACCTAACACACCGTATACCTTAACAGCACTATCAACTTTGGTGGCAACTTTCAGGGATCTATGTACATGGACTCCAAGATCCCTTTGCACATCCACACTATCAAGAATATTTCTATTGATCCAGTATTCTGCTTTCCTGTTATTCTTCCAAAGTGAATCACCTCACATTTTTCTTCATTGAACTCCATTCGCCACCTCTCAGCCCAATATTGCAGTTTATCCAAGTCCCTCTGCAACCTGCAATACACTTCCACACTGTCCACTACTCCACCGACTTTAGTGTCATCTGCAAACTTACTAACCCATCCACCTATGACTGCGTCTAAGTCATTTATAAAAATGGCATTTACAAACAGCAGTGGTCCCAAAACAGATCGTTGTGGCACACCACTAGTAACTGGACTCCATATCTTCCATCATCCCCCACTCGCTGCCTTCTTACAGAAAGCCAATGTCTAATCCAAACTGCTAAATCACCCTCAATCCCATGCCTCTGCACTTTCTCCAACAGCCTGCCATGTGGAACCTTATCAAAGGCTTTACTGAAATCCATGTACACCACGTCAACTGCCCCACTCTCATCCGCACGCTTGATCACCTTCTCAAAAAACTCAGGTTTGTGAGACATGACCTGCCCTGACGAAATCTGCAATCAAATTGTTGCTTGCTAGATGATTATAAATCCTATCTCTTATAATCCTTTCCAAAACTTTTCCTACAACAGACGTAAGGCTCACTGATCTATAATTACCTGGGTTATCTCTACTGCCCTTCTTGAACAAGGGCACAACAGTTGTAATCCTCCAGTCCTCTGGTACTAAACCTGTAGACAATGACGACTCAAAGATCGAAGCTAAAGGCTCTAACACTACCTCCCTAGCTTCCCAGAGAACCCTCTGATAAATTCCATCCGGCCCAGGGGACTTATCTACTTTCACTCCTTCTGGAATTGATAATACTTACAAACCTCGATCCTTTCTAGTTTAATATCTTGTATCTCATTCTTCTCCTCTAAAATATTCTCCTAGATAGATAGGATAGGTGAGAAGGTGTTTGGTATACTTGCCTTTATTGGTCAGAGCATTGAGTATAGGAGTTGGGAGGTCATGTTGTGGCTGTTAGATCATTATTGGAATACTGCATGCAATTCTGGTCTCCCTGTTATAGGAAGGATGTTATGAAACGTGAAAGGGTTCAGAAAAGATTTACACGGATGTTGCCAGGGTTTAGAAGGTTTGAGCTATAGGGAAAGGCTGCATATACTCGGGCTAATTTCCCCAGAGTGTTGGAGGCTGAGGAGTGACCTTATAGAGGTTTATAAAATCACGAGGAGATGGATGGGGTAAATAGACAAGGTCTTTTCCCTGGAATGAGCTGCCAGTTGTGAAGGCTGGTACAGTTACAACATCCAAAAGGCATCTGGATGGGTATATGATTAGAAAGGGTTTAGAGCGATATGGGCCAAATACTGGCAAATGGGACTAGATTAGCTTAGGATGTCTGGTCGGCATGGACAAGGTGGACCGAAGGGTCTGTTTCTGTGCTGCATATCTCTATGACACTAACCCATCAATACTACTAGTGTGCTCATGTAGCACTTGCTGTGTTTTTTATATAATTGCTAGTTAGTGGAAGACCATTGGAAACATTAAGGCCCCATTAATAGTCTTTACGCCATTAAATACTAGCCTTAATGTACTGCGATGAGTTTAATTAGTTTTTACAAAACCAATGCAGTAATTTCTCTTGGTTACGCAAAGTTAGGGCCTTCTGACGCAAGGGTAGTGTCCTTATTAAGATTGTCCAGATTATAGTGCCAGCTGTCCAAGACATTTCAAAACATTTCTGTACAGATTGATTAAGAATATTTACAGGGAGCGTGATGACAAATTATTTTTTGCAGGATGTCATCCAACAGTTTTTCATGTCTTCCTCACTGTAAATTGCTGGGTTTTTTTCCACAGATCAAGTATTTGGCTTCACTCCCCATTATTTTGGCAGTAAACTTTGGGACAGTGCAAATTACAGTGTGCTACAGAGTGTGCAGTGCAAGATCCGGATGGACATGTGTTGGGTGCAACACATTGCCAAGGCCTGGCCCAGAGCAGAATTTAATAAAGATTGTGTTTTGGAGTAATTGCTGCAGTCAGATAGTGTAGGAGTGGTTATGTATAGGCATAATATTCAGGTTGCGCTTAATTTGAATGAGGTGACAGTGAAATTTTACAAATAGACATTAGGGCATCCTAGAGCATATTTATCTCCTGGTTAGCTTACACTTCCATAGGCATGTTTAATTCCTGTCTGCAGTACACACTTCGCATATAAGCTCAACAAATCATTTGGTAAAGTCAGCAAAAAAAAATCAAACTATGCCTGTCTTTAAAATCATTCAACATATTATTTATTTGCAGTGCCAACAATCTGCAACCCTGTTGTTAAAATTTTCTTGCCCAAAATCAGTTGGATCAACAATCATAGCATCTGTGCAGTACGAAAAGAAACCATTCAGCTTATCAAGCCTGCACTGACCCTCCTAAGAGCATCTCACCCAGACTCTGCCTCATCACTGTAACTCTGAATAGGGTTTTCACCATAGCTAACCCACCTAATCTGCACATCCTTGATCACTCTGGGGCAATTTAGCATGGTCCATCCACCTAATCTGCACACCTTTGGACTGTGGGAGGAAACTGGAGCACCTGGCTGATACAGAAATGGGGAGAATGGGCTAACTCCATACAGAGAGTTTCCCAAAGTTGGAATCAAACCTGGGGCCCTGATGTTGTGAGCTAACAGTGCTAGGTTGCTTCACACAATACCTTATGCCCAGAGTTATTTAGTGACATTGTTTTTTTTTTAATGAATGTAATTATAAAATAATTTGCTAGTGTTGAGGTGAAAAAATAAAATTATTAAATATAAGGATGTTCACAAACTAAACAAATAATTTGAAAGTTTTTTTTCATACATTTGTGATGAATGTTGGACTGGTTTAAGCAGGCAGACTTGTTGTATGACATTTAATGAAAAGCTGGACATTGAATAAGGGAATGGAGAGATTTGGGAAGATTTCGAATGGGAGAATGATAAATGGTCCAAATGACTGTTTTAATACCTAGATTCCATTTAATTCTATGTATATCTGATTAAGTTATAAGTATTCATACATTTTTAATAATGTTATAAGGATAGTTTGTTTAAAATAAATTGTGTAGTTTGAATTGTGAATCTAATGTATTCTCTCTTTTCTTAAGGTTTGGAAGGTACTTTGAACCACCCCTTTTATTACAAAGTATAATCATGATCATTACCATGCTGGTGATGTTGAAGTTATGTACTGCTGTTCGTGTAGCCAGTGAACTCACAACACGACGCCGTGCCTTTACAGGTTAGTGACAATCAAATATAGGCAGCCTGAACACCAGCAATTTGAAAATGTTTAAACGAGACAAAATCTTTTTTTTGTGATAAAAAAATCAGATAAACCAGGTTCCATTTTGAAAATATTAAAAAAATTTAGACAATATAGCAATTTTAGAATTATTTTCCTGAGCTGCCAGTTCTGATTCAGTCACACTATGCTACTTTCATGTTCAAGACAAGGTAAGGGTGCTGAGCATTACACTCTTAATAGCCATTTGTGAAGGAAGAAATCAGAGTTAATCATGAAGTAAAATTTAAAAAAATTCAACCATTTCAGACATATACATGTTGCCAGGGCATGTGGAACTTGAACCAACTATCTTTCTAGGGTGCTTGATAACCCAAATGATGCCCTCCACCTATTTGTACTTAACCTCAATTGAAACACTTTATAATTTACTTTGGCGGGGTGGGGTATCAGGGACGAAATACATTTGAGAAGCAAAGTCCATACAAAAGGACTGCACCAACCTAACCTCGTTCAAAACACACTTTTAAACCTTCGTCATCATCAGCCATCACTCACTACTGAGTATAATTGTCTACCTAGGAAATTCCATGTCACTGGTCATGAATTCTGTGGTCTTACATGGTTGGTGAGCCAGATCCTATAGTTGTATCTACTGAAATTGAACAAACTTACTGCAATTGTGCTGGTTTTCAATGTAGCAAAATTATGTGTGCTAAATTGCCAGAATGTGAAAGTAAGAGGCTCAATTGTTCTTCTTGTCTCTCAGCACTTCTCATTCTTCCTTTTTCTCTCTCTCTTTTCTCCACTGGACGCATGTATGCGCATGCGCGCACACACACACCCCCCACTACCACCAATTCTTGAGTTGCCTTTTCTTCGCCTTCGAAAAAGTATTATTGAGCATTAGCAATTTATTCTTGTTTTGGAAGGGATTGTAGGAGGAAATTCAGCCCTACCTTGGTATGTGCCAAATATCATCCCAACTTTTCAGCATTCCTAAAGCTAAATATTCCGTTCAGATATTAGCAGTTGTGATGGGGAGAAGGTAGCAGATGCTGACTATTTATGCCAAACAAAAGTCATGTTTGTGTGTTGCTTTAAATGCTGCAAATCTGGCAACACTGACTTGAGGGCATTAGCTTCTGCAAAGCTTTAAATTAAGAACAAAACATGTAGTTTCAACCAGTAAATTAACTCCAGGGTAGTGTTCATAGAGAAATGTACAAAACTGCATCCTGTAATTTAAAAAAAAGATTTATATCATAGATTAATGTAAATCATCATTAGACTCTGGTGTGTCCCCTGCAACCTTGTCCTTTCCTATTTGAAGAGTGCAACATTAAATATTGGGTATTGATAAAATTTGACTTGTAACAATGATTCTAGATTAAAGATAAATCATTCTGCCCTCTAAGTCAGTATTGCTTGCATTGTATCTAACTGAATAATATTCCCAGAGCATGCTTTGATCCAAGACCAAGTATATTTTTGTTCAGAATATTAAAGATTGCAAATGTGAGGTTCTGCAGATTTAAATTTAGTTCCTCAAATTGCATTCATTTATGTGGAAAATATAATACTTATAAGAGGGCAGAAATTAAAGAAACATTGGAACAGAGGAGCTGGATGTTGAACAGTGTAGTTATTTACTAGTCTCAGTTCAGAGACTTCTAAAATAATCTTGTTTTAAATTGATTTGACTCCTATTAGATAAGCTTCCTTTTTGAAAGGATGTGTATCAAGTGAGATTTATCTTCACACAAATGTCAGCAATTAAAGAAAAAACGATGCAATCCAATAAGGGAGGGTAAAGATGTCTGAATTTGGGAATGACATTTTACCCCTTATAATAATTCATTGATCTACTTAATCTGCAATATGCTTCTCTTAATAATGTGTCCTTTGGTAGTTCACAATCAAGAATATATCATTTGTGCCTAGATAATGAATTTACTTATGTTTTCTCACCTTTGGGAATATCACTTTCAAGCCTGATGGCCAGATAGTAGTCAGGATCAAGGGCCATTACTGACTTCTGTTCTTTGCACCTGTCTAGCTTCATGGTACTAATCCTCTACATGACTTCTTGGTGCTCTGCTGCCAGTTAGCTTGATGTAGGTTGTCTTTGGATGACTCTACCACATTATAGTCAGGAAGGCTTGGAGGGCAGGTAGAGGTCGGATAATTTTGACTCAGAGTACATTGTGCTGTAACTAGCAGCTAAAGATTGGAAGGATGTGGGCAAACCATGGATATTTTCTGAAAGATGAGAAAATGAAGCAAATATAAAACACATCTCAACTTGGCAACTGTCTGAATTCAGACTGTTGCAGTTCCTCAACTATATTTTCAGTTTAATGTTCCTGGTCCAGTGCTGGTTCATGCTGTTACTAAAGCATTTAAAGTTAAAAGAGATTGAAGTGTAATTTTCACAACAAAATGTCCCATTTTTTATTACTACAACGTGTTGTGTGCTTATTTTAAACTGTTGTACTCTTGTCTCGTCTGAAAATCGACGACAGTCACAACCATATCATCGAAAGGTTGTACTGCTAAAATTTCTTCTAGATGTGGAGAGGGGTAATATGTATTTCTAGTCTTAGATATATATGCTTTACTAACATCTCTGCTGTTTCAGCAAAAGTATCGGTATACGGTGATTCCTTAAAAATACTGGGCTAAATCAAAATCAATTTTGCCTCTTGTCTTTTCTTTCTGGCTTTTGGTCTGTGTTAACAGACAATAAAGATGAAGAAGTCAAAACTCCTAGGAAGTTCTTTCTGGGTATGTATACACCCATGTAGCATGTACATGTCTCAAGATTTATCCCATTTGAGTCTGCATTTTTTTTCCAATTTTCATTTTGCATGAATGTTTTTGAGTAGCGAAGACTTGGTGCGCGCAGCCTCTTTGCATTAGACAGGAGTATCTGTACAAATTGAAATAAAATGAGGGTGGTTAGACCATTATGAACATTCAAGGCTTTGAACATGCTGGTAATGGAATACTGAACATGTCAATACATAATTTGATTCTTTCTTCCTCTGCTCAATGTGATGGGTTTGCGCATTCCAAAGTCTTAATTATAGTGATTTTTTTAAAAAATTGAGTTTTACGTGCCTATGCAAACTCAGCCAAGACAGTTAAGTGTTGAAGATGCCATTAAATTTTGTATTATATCACATTCAATTTAGTCTCTGTTTTGAATGTGTTTTAGGCCAAGGATACATGATATTCTGGCAGTTGTGGTTATTTATTTTGAGAGATTTTATTCACATTTGCTGTCCTGGCTACAAGGAAAGCAACTTAAAATATTATTCACAAAGCTGTCTATTGTAAACAAGTGACAGTTTTCAATTTAAGTTGAATTTGAAGATGTAGGTATCAAATGGCCTTTGTCGACCCACAATAGCATAGCTTACCATGTGATTTCATGAAATGATTGCAAATTACTTTCTATTCTATCAGATGACTTCTATGTCAAGTCTGCAAATTGATAAAGAGTAACTTTTTAAAATTTGCAGACTTGACACAGATTTGCACTCGTGCTATTTTTAAAGTTTGAAAATGGTATAAAGTTGTTAACCAGTTTGGAACATGTTGATTGAGCCAGCCAAGTAATTGAATTATATATTTTAAATATTGATAAAAACAGTGTAATATATACTTTTAAAAAAAAATGTAATTTTAAGGAGTATGTATTTGTCCAATACCTTATCATTCTAATAGACCACAGACATTTAAGAAGAATTAACAAAATTCAGTTGAGATGCAAAATAGTGTGCACTTTTGATGTATTCAAGGGTTCTCAGATTGTTCTGGAAAGGATAATATTTGAATATGATATTTTAAAAGACATGACATTTATTTGTCTTGGATGATATTATTACTAGGAGAAAGTGAGGACTGCAGATGCTGGAGATCGGAGCTGAAAATGTGTTGCTGGAAAAGCGCAGGTCAGGCAGCATCCAAGGAGCAGGAGAATCGACGTTTCGGGCATGCGGCTCATGCCCGAAACGTCGATTCTCCTGCTCCTTGGATGCTGCCTGACCTGCTGCACTTTTCCAGCAACACAGTTTCAGCTCTGATATTATTACTATTCAATAATTTAGCATTGTTAATACAATTAATCTTGGCGCTTTTTGTGTTGTATCTTGGGATATTTTAAGTATGTAGTTCAACTAAAATCTGTGTCCTCACTTGTCTCCTTCAGGAGCTCATTTGTTAGTGAGAATGTGACAAATTGGCAGCAAGCCAGTAGCATGACTTATTTTGTGACAACCCCTCTATAACCTTGCAAGCTTTTTGACAAAATAGGGTTGCAGTGGAGAACAGAATTTGCTGACCTTGTTGCGTTGGTGACACTGAATCAGTTTTATGTTTTCCTTGTAAGCTTCAGGAATATTGCAGTGGGAAAACCTAATTGTTCTAGTGATCTAATTTTAATGAAGTGAATTTTTGCAAATTTTACATTGACTTATTGAAGATTTGCAGGTTGAATACAGTTGTGCGATATATTATGAAATACTGCTTATTTAAAACATACACTGAGTGTAGAAATCCTAGGCAGGGCACTGCAATAGTGATTTTTTTGTTGTTTTCGAATGGATTAACTCTGAGCCTTTAACATCAAACCCGTTTTCTCAGATGTAACCAGCTTTCAAACCACCATACGCAAACCTTGCAAATATGAATGCAGCTTTGTTATCCCTTTTGACTACTCAAAAGAAAACATTGCTGCTGTTACACTACTTTTCATTTGTGTACAGTGACAGAAACAACATGCTAGTAAGTCAACAAATACAGAAATGTAATGACATTGTCAACCAATTGGATTCTCTAATGACTGCAATAAAATTCCCCCAATTTGAAAATTTGTACTTTAAACAAGCTGGTATGAAGTAGAAGATACCTAATCCTTTTACAGTTTATGTAGAGAGCTCCTTTGTTTTTGTAAGCCCACAGAGAAATTTACCACTGTTAGTACTAATATGGATAGAGTGAAAGTTTATTTCTATTTTTCTATTCACCTTTGTTTTTACTTAATTGCTCTGTTCTATGGTCGTTGTGAAGTTTTTGTTTGTTTTAACCTTCTGTTTGCTGCTAAAATGTAGAAATGAGAGGCCCAGCATCTCTAGATTTATATGCTAATTTAGCATTCATTTCATTAAGCATTATTTTAAGCTAGTTCGAACTTGAATATTGCTGGAAAAACTCACATTGCCAAAGCTTTATGTTTTGCGCTCCTCAGAACAATTTGCAAGAAAACCGATTTCAGGGAAAGACACATTTATGTTGTATGAGAGGGACGTCTTGATTGTTTTGCCAGTGAACTCTGGTAGAATTGTTATAGAGAATGTACCAGTTAATGTTAAGTAAACAGTTAGCAGGCAGGTTGACTCAATACTTCCCAGGACAAGATTTGCATCTTGTAGTTTAGGACCATCCTTAAGAAGGAAATCAGGAAAGCAAAGAGGCAACGTGAGGTAGCATTGGCAGATAAGGTTAAAAATAATCTAAAGTGATTCTGCAACTACATTAAGAGTGAGCGGGTAACTAGAGAGAGGGTACGGCCCCTTAAAGATCAAAGAGATCATTTTTGTGTCGAACCCCAGAAGATGGGAGAGATATTAATGTTTCATGTCAGTTTTTACTGTGGAGAAAGAAATAGAGTTAGAGAACTCTGGGAAATAAAAACAAAATTATGTTTTAAAAACAGTTCATATTGCAGAAGAGGAAATTCTGGAGATCTTAGAACATAGAACATTACAGTGCAGTACAGACCCTTCGGCCCTCGATGTAGCACTGACCTGTGAAACCAATCTGAAGCCCATCTAACCCACACAATTCCATTTTCATCTATATGTTTATCCAATGACCATTTAAATGCTCTTAAAGTTGATGAGCCTACTGCTATTGCAGGCAAGTCGTTCCACACCTCTACTACTCTGAATAAAGAAACTACCTCTGATATCTGTCCTATATCTGTCACCCCTCAATTTAAAGCTATGTCCCTGTGTGCTCGCCTTCAAAGGAAAAAGGCCCTCACTGTCCATCCTATCTAACCCTCTTATCTTATGTCTCAATTAAGTCACCTCTCAACCGTCTCTCTAATGAAAGCAGCCTCAAGTCCCTCAGCCTTTTCTCAGACCTTCCTTCCACACCAGGCAATATCCCAGTAAATCTCCTCTGAACCCCTTCCTATAATGCGGTGATCAGAACTGGACGCAATACTCGAAGTGCAGCCACACCAGAGTTTTGTACAGCTGCAACATGACCTTGTGGCTCCGAAACTCAATCTCTACCAATAAAAACGAACACACCATATGCTGCCTTAACAGCCCTATCAACCTGGGTGGCAACTTTCAGGGATCTATGTACCTGGACACCCAGCTCTCCCTGCACATCTACACTATTAGCCCAGTACTCTTTATTCCTGTTGCTCCTTCCAAAGTGAATCACCTCACACTTTTCCGCATTAAACTCCATTTGCCACCCCTCAGCCCAGCTCTGCAACTTATCTATGTCCCTCTGTAATCTGCAGTATCCTTCGGCTCTAATCTTACTCTAGTCTGTCATTCTTTTATTTCTGATATACCTATAGAAAGCTTTACAATTTTCCTTGATCCTATCTGCCAAAGACTTCAGTGTCCCCTCCTGGCTCTTAGCTCTCTCATTTAGGTCTTTCCTGGCTAACTTGTAACTCTCAAGTGCTCTAACTGATCCTTATGTTAGAAAGTCTCATTCTAACATAAGCTGCCTTCTTCCTCTTGACAAGCAATTCAATGTCTTTAGTAAACCACGGCTCCCTCGATCGACCACTTCCTCCCTATCTGACAGTTACATATTTATCAAGGACACACAGTAGTTGTTTCTTGAATAAACTCCACATTTCAATTGTGCCCATCCTCTACAGTTTCTTTCCCTATCCAATGCATCCTAACTCTTGCCTAATTGATTAATATTTGCCTTCCCCCATCTAAAACTCTTGCCCTACAGTATATACCTATTACTTTCCATCGCTAAAGTAAACATAACCAAATTGTGGTCACTATCACAATCTATCTTCCTTTGTAGATTTGCTCTTAAGGTCGGTGTTAATGTTTTTCTCTGTGCAAGCTCCTTCTCTAGATAGGTACCTCTCAGAGTTCTGACCAGCAGCCTACATTTGTTGGTCTTCTGACAGTTCTCCCTCAACTCAGCGAGTCATGAGTTCATGGAATGCCCTGCCAGTAGCAGTGGTGGACTCTCCCTCTTTATGGGCATTTAAACAGGCATTGGATAGGCATATGGAGGATAGTGGGCTAGTGTAGGTTAGGTGGGCTTGGATCGGCGCAACATCGAGGGCCAAAGGGCCTGTACTGCGCTGTATTGTTCTATGTTCTAACTGTTCAATTTTTACTGATCTTCTACCCGCAAAGCATCTGATTATGTCATTGGCTTTAAGTATTGTCAATATACTAAATTCAAACTTGATTGGAGTTTGGTTTGTTTTGGGGTATAATTTAAACTGATTGGCCTAATTCAAATTCGTTTTTGTCCCCAGGCAACCAGCTACACTAGCTGCTGGACCAAAAGGTTACATTATATCTTGTTCAGAACATTTAGTGCTGTCAGGTAGTTCTGCTAGCTTTCTTAAAGGTACAGTACACCCACTTCTTCATAACAGAACAGATTTACCAGGATGTTGCCAAGTATGGAATGGTTCATGAGTTTTAAAGAAAAGTTGGATAGACTGAGACTCTTTTTCACTGGAGCATAGGAGGTTGAGAGGTGACCTTATAGAGATTAATAAAATCATGTGGAGTATAGATAAGGTGAATGGTAGGTGGTTTTTCTTCCCTAGGATAGGGGATTTCAAGACTAAGGAGCACATTTTTAGGGTGAGAGGGGAGAAATTTATAAAAGGCATGGGGCAATTTTTTTTCACACAGTGGTTTGCGTGTGGGATGAACTTTGAGGATGTGGTGGATGTGGGTTTAAAAGACATTTGGATAAGAACATAAATAAGAAATGTTTGGATAGGAATGGGCTAAGAGCAGGCAGGTGGGACAGTTCAGTTTGGAATTATGTTCGGCATGGACTGCTTGGACTGAAGGGTCTGTTTCCGTGCTGCATTACTGTATGCCCCTGTGCTCTATAGTAAACATTGGGTCCCTCGTAAAAACTTGTTTGCTTTAGATTGTGCAGTATGGAGTACATGGTGTCAGAGGAGATTTTGATTCTCTTTTCAACCTGTTTAATTTTCTGAGAAAAGGTTGAAATATTTTGCTTGAATTGCAAATTGGATGCAACTCGTAAGATACCTATCGGATGTTAAACCATTCGAGTTTGACTAGTTGTTTACCCTGCTTCGAATTTCTATGTTTCCAGCAGCTCTGACACCATGCTTTACATTTATTGCATTTTGGGGAGAGAGGTGAAGTTTGTTTTTTTTTTAATAAGAAAGAAATGCTTACATTTATATAATATCTTCTGTGATCTCCAATGTCCCAAAAGCAATTAAGTAGTGGTAACTTTTAAAGGTAGGAAATATGACAGCCAGTTTATGCACCAGAAACTCTCATAAACAACTGAGATATTTTGGTTGATGGATAAATATTGGTTTTGCTGTTCTTTGAAATATTGTCATGTGATCTTTTAGGTCCACCCAAGAGGGTAGAAGGGCTTCCGTTAAATAAATCATCCAAAATGGGCACCTTTGACATTGCTGCATTTCCTCAATACTGCAATGGAGTATTAATATAGATTTTGTGATCAAATATGTGAAATGGAATTAAATGAGGTTTTAGGTAATCTTTCATTTAACAAGGCATCTTCTGTAAAATTTATAAACTTGAACTTTGAAGACAATTGAAGTGGATAAAGCAAGTTTTTAACTTAATTGGAATATACTGTTGGCAAGCTGAGTTGCATGATTATTTCATGCTGTGAGATTCAAACTATCAAAAAGCACGCAATTATTTTTCTCAAATTGCAAGGTATTAAGTGTGTAAAAACAATTGTCCGGTAGTAGGGACTTGTAGGAAGAGTTAATATTAAGCTGTACAGTCAACTTGTCCATCATAAATGCAGATTTTATGTTTTATGGCACAAAAAGTCATTTAACTGAAATTTTGATTATCAAAAAATTACTGAATGAGAATTGCAAAAATGTATCGAGTATCGGTGTCTGTTGCAGGCTGCAGCGCAACATTGACAGGATGCAGAGCTGGGCAAATGGAGTTCAACCTGGATAAATGCGAAGTGATGCATTTTGGAAGGTCAAACTTGAATGCTGAATATGGGATTAAAGATAGGATTCTTGACAATGTGTTGGAACAGCAGGATCTTGGTGTTCAAGTACATAGATCCCTCAAAGTTGCCACCCAAGTGGATAGGGTTGTTAAGAAAGCATATGGTGTTTTGGCTTTCATTAACAGGTGGATCGAGTTTAAGAGCCGCAAAGTTTTTTTGCAGCTATATAAAACCTTGGTGAGACCACACTTGGAATATTGTGTCCAGTTCTGGTGGCCCTATTATAGGAAAGTATGGAGGCTTTGGAGAGGGTGCAAAGAAGGTTTACCAAGATGCTGCCTGGACTGGAGGGCTTGTCTTACAAAGAGAGGTTGACTCAGCTCAGACTTTTCTCTCTGGAGAGAAGGAGAAAGAGAGGTAACCTGATTGAGGTGTACAAGATAATGAGAGGCATGGATAGAGTCAATATCCAGAGACTTTTCCCCAGGACACGTTTGACTGGCACGAGGGGTCATAGTTTTAAGGTGTTAGGAGGAAGGTATAGAGGAGACGTCAGAGGTAGGTTCTTTACACAGAGAGTTGTGAATGCATGGCATGCGTTGCCAGCAGTGGTGGTGGAAGCAGAGTCAATAGGGACATTCAAGCGATTGCTGGACATGCACATGGACAGCAATGAATTGAGGGGTGCGTTAGTTAGGTTATTTTATTTTAATTTAGGATTAATCCTTAGCACAACATCTTGGACGGGAGGGCCTGTTCTGTCATGTACTTTTCTATGTTCTATGTTCTAACTTTTGTTTGGAGTCCATTATTTAATACAAACAAAAAAATATGTAATGCAGTCTTGATCCTGTAGGAGTCAGTATTTGATAATGATTGGTATAATTGTAGGACACTTGTTTTATCTTTATGCAAGCAGATGATATGGACGTGAATGCATTTTCATTGTAGATGTTGTATCTAAAAGTTTGATTTTTCATGACTTGGCCTATTTTATCAAAATATGGATCCAGTATTGCTTAAAGGAATTGCTAACCATTTTAATTCTATTTCAAGTTTTAACTTTAAAATGATTTTTATAATTCTGTACATGGTAATAACTCAGCTTGCACCTAAACCATGCTTTGATGTGAATACCATCCTTTGACTTGATGTTGAGTGTGGAGAAGTTGAACTAGTACTAGTAGTAAGTTGAACAATTTTAGAAGTTTCAAATATTTTGTTCATACTATTAGTTTTTTTAAATAGGAAATTTCAGTCATTGCCAGCTACTTAACTTTTACCATTTAATTCCCCAAACCACCAAATCAGTGGCAAATGGCTAAGTGGACTTGACAGCAAGTCCAACTACTCTAGGAACATGACTAGGTCATTTAGCCTGTTAAGCCTGCTCCACTATTCAGTTAGACTATGGCTAATCATCTGCCCTCGATGCCGCTTGTACATACTGTATTTCTGTTCCTTGATGACATTACTGTCCAGAAAGCTCAATGATTGAGCTTTGACAGCCATGTGGGGTAGAGAATTCCACTAATTCCTCCTTATTCTCAGTCTTGAATAGCCTGCCACATATCCTCAGATTATATGCCCTGATTTTTGAATCACCAGCCTGGAAAACCTTTAATTGAAATCTGCCCTTCCAAGTACTAGCAAAACTGTAAGGTGGTTTAAAGATAAACAACTTGTGCTAATTTTAAAAAAATCAATTATACAGTAAAGACAGTGAGATTTAAATTGACCTGTGCAGCATCTATTTTTCAAGCATTGTGTGGCCTCCCAAGGTCTCAAATGAAAGGAAGGAAATAAAACAACTCACCATCTTGGCTAAGGGCATCCGTGAAATGTTCATTATCCACAGTTGAAGCCGGAGTTGGCTCCTTTGCGTAAACAAATAAGGGGCCAAAGGATGTCAGAGGACCAACTGCAATATTGATTTGCCCCGAGGTAACTAGTACTGAGGAATACCAACCCTCAACATTGCACAAGTAAAGAATTATTAAATACTTCATATTGTTGGAATATCCCTTTGTCTCTATTAATCTAACCTTCAGTTCTTTTTAGCAGTTCTGACAAACTGTTTCATCTTATAAATGGATCTGAAACTGAGCTGTAAAATGCAGTTTACAGATTGAATTAGTACAACGTGTCTGAGCATACACATTAAACATACATAATAAAATTTTATTGGTCAGGAGCAGCTGTATCTTTCCCACTTTCAACTCTAAAATAAAGCCTTAAAGCAACAATGTAAAACATAATAACATGTTAACTGTAGAACTGAGATGATTTTCTTGCCTAAATTTATTATTTTTATCAACATCACAACCAACTGCCTTTTTGACCAAGGTATCACGCTCAGTTCTGTCCTGTCAGCACATAGATTTGCACAATACTAAATAATAATACAGAGCCTGAAACCTAGTTTATTCCCCAGCTGAGGAATATTAAGGACAACTTTCACTTATATTATCTAACTCGGCACAGACGAGAAGTGTTTCTTACTACAACATTGAATTATCTAGAACTATTGGAGGTCAAAATTAAGTTTGAGACAAAAAAACTGCAGATGTTGGAATTCAAGGTAGACCAGCAGGAGATTGGAAGAACACAGCAAGCCAAGCAACATCAGGAGGTGGAGAAGTTAAAGTTTCAGGTCACACCCAAAATGTTGACTTTTCTGCCTTCTGATGCTGCCTGGCTTGCTGTGTTCTTCCAGGCTCTTGCTTGTCTACTCAAAATTAAGTTTGAGCTGCAAAATAGTGAAATATGTAGAAGATGAATGCACGTGCATATAGAGAAGGTCCCATGGATTTAAGTATTTTCTTAAAACTGTTAGGTTCTATGTGAAACTGGATGGCTGATGGTTCCACCTGATCACCACTGAAAATGCAAAAAATAACAATTTATTCAGGGGAGGAAAAAAAAATTCTTCTCAGCAGTGCCATTCCCCTAATTCACTCCCACTTGATTTTATTGTCAGTCTAATTAAACATGGTATAGCAGGGAGCTCGTAGTCACTCCAAATTCCTCCAAATGGTGTTCCAGCTGATAAATGCCAGGCATTAAATGAGAACTGTTTAAAATCTCGCAGATGCAATAGACAAGCAACACTTCGTTTAGTATGTAGTTTTATATATCACAAATGTTAGATGTATTTTAATTATTTATTTTACAAATGTTTAAATTCTTGTTTTGCAAATTTATACATCTTTCGTTTGCAGCTGTTGAGGGTATGAGTATCCTGAATTGTTGTGTTTCATGATTTGAATCTCTACATAATTTTTAAAATATTAAGATAAGCAGCAAAATCACTACTAACAAATTTGACAAAAGCTGTGTACAGAAACATTTTCCAAAGGTTCTGCAGTACGGGATGATTCTTCAGACAAATTACTATGCTATTGCACTCTTTCAATGATTTAAGATGACAAAAGACATGACAAGAAGATCAAGTGGCTATAACAAAGTCAGTCAAATCTTCATGACCTGGAACCAGCTACCTGTTGATTAGCAGAAGTGACTGTAGGTCAGCAAGATGACCGATGCACAGTTGTGCTATTTGCTGAAACTTTATTGCTGGAACAGCACAGCAGGTCAGGCAGCATCCAGGGAACAGGAGATTCGACGTTTCGGGCACAGGCCCTTCTTCAGTGCTATTTGCTGCAAAGGTAGCTGCTTTCAATCTGTGCCATTGAATTAGTATTATTATGGATACACAAGTTGACTTGTACATTTGAACTTTTGTGCTGCTTCAGTTTTCGAAGCTAGTAAAAATGAATCTCTGGTAGAATTTGCCAAATGC
The DNA here is from genome assembly GCF_004010195.1 of Chiloscyllium plagiosum. Taxonomy (NCBI): domain Eukaryota; kingdom Metazoa; phylum Chordata; class Chondrichthyes; order Orectolobiformes; family Hemiscylliidae; genus Chiloscyllium; species Chiloscyllium plagiosum. Next base: position 91,809,094 of record NC_057713.1, read on the forward strand.
CTGTTCTCAGTGATGCATCAGTAAGCATAGAATGTTCAGTTAATTCATTGTCTACATCTACAAGTAGAAATATATCTATGTGGGTGCTTGCAATATTAATGAAAGGGATGCAGAGTGTCCTTCCTGCTCTGGCTTACATCAGAAAGCATGCCTACAGTTACCCATACCCTTGTTTATAGAAAAATGATTAATATTTGGTTTCTGTTTTCAAGAACAGCATCTTTCTAAAAAAGGTGCTATTTGCATGGGCTGGTTTTGTGCATGAGAGTACGAATCTATGGTCCTATCCTGGAAATGTGTAACTTTACCAACCTCTTTGCTCTTAATTATGATACAGGCTGGTATCGTTCAAGTAAGTTAAGAGCTTGCCATTTTAGAACCCACATCAACTTTGCATGCTTCCTTGCCTAGCATTGTAGCGTAATGGATGTATTTATTGTATTCTTCAAAATTCCCTAGATTCTAGAATTATCCCAGCGTATTGACTATATATGTCAGTTAACACTATCACTGGAAGACTTCTAGAATCTGTTGTTAAGGTGGTCCTAGTAGAACCTTTAGGAAATTGCAGTACATTCAGGGAGAGTCTGCATGGTTCTGTAAAAGGGAATTATGTTTGACAACTTTATATTAAAATTCTTTTGCGGATATAACAGGTGTGGTAGATCCAGAGGTATTCAGTAAGTGTCATGTGAAGGATTAGTGCTCAAGATGAGCTCATGCTGTTGAGGGTAATTTAGCATGAATAGAGGATTTGTCAACTAGTAGTCAAAATTAAAAATCACACAACACCAGGTTATAGTCCAACAGGTTTAGTTGGAAGCACACTAGCTTTCAGAGCGACGCTCCTTCATCAGGTGATAGTGGAGGGCTCAATCCTAACACACAATTTATAGCAAAAATTTACAGTGTGATGTAACTGAAATTATACATTGAAAAATTGATTGTCTGTTAAACTTTTCATCTGTTAGAATACAGTGATAGTTTCACTTCTTTCATGTGTAAATCACAAAACCTTTTTTTTTAAAACGTTGCATTCTCGGGTTAGCTGTTAACGATGGTGATAGCTAGACAATATGTTGAAGCTGTTGGCCCCCTGTGTTCTCTGTCTATGCCATGATGTTTAGATCTAATCTAAAAAGTGAGATAATGGAGTTTTACATAAATTCATGCAGTTTTTGAGCTCAGAGTCCTACATGAATGCATGCAGTTTTTGAGCATAGTACAATGTAACCCTGCAAGTACAAATTCACCTCTCAAAATGTGTGTGCATGTGGGTCTTTGTCTGTCTGTGTGTGTGTGTGTGTGTCTCTGTCTGTCTGTCTGTGTTGGGGGTTGTGAGTGTGAGAAAGTGTATGTGTGCATGTAGTGAGTGCAGAGTGTCTTAAGTCTGTGAGGGGGTGCGTGTGGGAGTGTGTGTGTCCGTGAGTATAGGAGTGCCTGTGTGTGTGTGTGTGTCTGTGTGTGTGTCTGTGTGTATAGAAGTGTGTGTGTGTGTGTAGTGCAATGGTCACCTGTATAGAACATAGAAGAATACAGCACAGTACAGGCCCTTCGGCCCTCGATGTTGCGCCGATCCAAGCCCACCTAACCTACACTAGCCCACTATCCTCCATATGCCTATCCAATGCCCGCTTAAATGCCCATAAAGAGAGAGAGTCCACCACTGCTACTGGCAGGGAATTCCATGAACTCACGACTCGCTGAGTAAAACATCTGTCCTATACCTACCACCCCTTAATTTAAAGCTATGCCCACTCATAATAGCTGACTCCATATGTGGAAAAAGGTTCTCA
>NC_057713.1:91814615-91849387 GCF_004010195.1 Chiloscyllium plagiosum
CACCGCTGCCCGCTACCGGTAAGTAATTTTAAAACAAACTGTCTTACCTTTGCTGCTGCTCGCACTCAAAGTGACCGTTGGCGTTGAAGGGTGAGTATTTATACTCACTGCTTTTCTTCCCGGCTGCCCCTCTGGTCTTCGTCACTTCCCCCTGCTGCTCCCGCTCTTTCTGTGAAGAGAGAAAAAAACCACCGCTGCCCGCTACCGGTAAGTAATTTTAAAACAAACTGTCTTACCTTAGCTGCTGCTCGCACTCAAAGTGCTGTAATGTGACATGAACCCAAGGTCCCGGTTGAGGCCCTCCCTATGGGTACCGATCTTAGCTATCAGCCTCTGCTCAGCCACTTTCCTCTGCTGCCTGTCCCGAAGTCCACCTTGGAGGATGGTCACCCGAAGGTCCGAGGCTGAATGTCCTGGACCACTGAAGTGTTCCCCAACTGGGAGGGAACCCTCCTGTCTGTTGAATGTCAGTAGTCAAAATGAATGGGACCACACTGCATCCATGCTACAGCAGACTCCATAGGAGTCAGCCAGGGAATTGAAACTTCTGTTGAGCAATTCCTTTGAATCAGGAACACTCTGAATTTTCCAACTGGAAGGGGTATTTTCAAAGGTTCTAATTCAGATAAAAAGTGTAACAGTCTCCCAGGAAAATTTGTAGAAGTAAAGCACTATTTTAAATACTGGTTAAATATTACAATGAATCCTCAAATTAACAGCAGATAGGGTTGGAAGCATGGAGGAGTAAAATGGGAAGTGTCTGCTATGCTGGGGCCAGTGGGAACAACGAGTCAAGATTTAGGAAAAATTATAGCATTATAGTCCTAAAGTGCAATGTAGGGGTGGTTTGTACCTGGCCAGAGTAGAGTGGCACATGTCTGTTAACACAAAATAATCGATAAGTGGAAAGTAGAATTAAAAGCAGGACTTAAAACAAAATAGCAGACAGAAACTAAGCAAAATTGCCTGCTCATACACAGTAAAATGTAATGATACCATTGAGTAAGCCACAGTAAAAACGACCCAACATGTTCCCATTTGAAACAGTTCTGATAAGGAGACCTAAGGTCCGATAAATGCTTAACTCCAGCCACATTAAATGAAAGAATAATTGTCCCAGTAAATGAAAGAACACCCAAGTGCAAGATGCAGCCTATTAACTCCCTAATAGTCTACCAGAACAACAGTTAAAGTTACTTTTTAGTGAATAATTGTTTCTTTGAAATTAATTACTCTGCAATATAGTTACATCTAACCGAAACATTTATGCCTATTTGTGAAAGTTAATAAGCTTTAGAAAATGTCTTCACTCTGCCCTGAACAAAATAGATTGTTCACAGCCCATTAATCACAAAGTACTAAGAGTAGAAATGGCTGTATCTAACTTTAAATGTTATAACAAGCTTCATAACAAAAATAAATATTACAAATCTTATAACAATTAGTTAAAAAAATTAACTCTCATTTGTATTTTCACATATATAATTAGGACAGTGGGAAATATAAGGGGAGTAATTGAATGGAATACAGTGAATAATGCAGGATTCAAGCCATCCTTAGAGATAAACTGGCCTGAGGTAAGTCTGAGGGCCTGTGTCCATTAACTTTGCAATGTGAATGAATAGGATGCATAAAAAGATCCGAAGGACTAGAGATTATAGTGTCTGTTAAAAACCACGAGAACATGGGAACCTGGGACTGTCCATAGGGATGCCCATCATTGATAGGGTGAATGGATTAGGAGGAAAGGATTGTAACCATGTTGTATGTGATCATTGTAATACAGAAGTGTATAAAATACCGCTTTTCCTGTACAAGGTGGAATGGGCCATCGATCTCTCTTCTAGTTTGAGCTGGAGATTAAGAAAATAATTGTGTTTTCACATCAAAGCCAGATTCAGGAAAGATCCTTTGGCCCTCTCCCTGCACTAATCAGTTTCTGCTTGAAATAATGTCTTCCACTTGCCTGCCTACCTCCTGAGTTTTCATCCCCGGTCAGGGTTATGCTCCCACATCTGTACAGTCCACATATAGATTGATTTCAAGCTGTTGGCTGGCAGAATCCTTACAGGGCCCTACATGTTTCACTTACATTTACAGAATATAATCTGAGAATGTTTTTTTCAATACATGGAATAGAGAGCCAGCTTAGCCTGGCGGTTTAGCCACGTTCTATTAAACGGCGCGTATAGCACTGGAAATTTAAATGAACATTCAATAAAAAGAATGAAGCAAGCACAAAATATTTCGGAGAAAACAATAAAGGAGTGTCCCTAACTCCCTGTAACCATGAGTGTTTGGCAACCATTAGTCATACAAGTGCTTTTACCTCTAACTATGCTAATATCAATAAATAATGATGTATGGATGAATAAGGTGAAACCAATGTCGTGAAATATTTACAAGTAAAATTTACATTTGAAGAACACCTATGCCATTTTTGTGCTCTTCATAGATATTTTGTTAATGGTGATGGAATTGGGCAGGAAAATTGTGGCAGTCATGGACAGTCTCCCCGATTTATCCAGGAGGCTTTTTCATAGTCCACCCGTACTTGCCGTATTGTCAGCAGATTTCACCCCTGAACAGCAATCTCACCTTGTGATTATATGCCACCTGTATATGTAGCCAACACATGTAACTTTGATTGTAGTCACATAGGAAATGTCAAACAGCAAGAGAGTGGAACTGGGACCAAATATTTGTTCTGCCATCAGGAATGGCATACCACAGTTCAAATTCTGCCCTTCTTATCTGACATCCGGTTCTTGATAAATTGCAAATTCTTAGTTAAGCATTTGAAAAGTCAAAAGGCATCGACTTTGGTTCCTTCCACAACTCATGCTGTTAATAGAGTCATACATCATGGAAACAGACCCTTTGGTCGAACTCGTCCATGCCAACCAAATTTGCCAATCAAAACTAGTCCCACTTGCCTGCATTTGGCCCATATCCCTCTACACCTTTCTATTCATGTGCCTATCCAAATATCTTTTAAATGTTGTAACTGTACCTGCATCTACTACTTCATCTGGTTCATTCCACATATGAACCACCCTCTGAACAAGTTGCCTCTCTGGTTCCTTTTAAATCTTTCTCCTCTCTCCTTAAAAATATGCCCCCTAATTTTGAACTCCCCTGGCCTATGGAAAAGACCTTTGCTAATCACCTTATCCATACCCATACATAGAAGTTAACAAAGTGGTAAATGGAAATGTGGGCCCATTAAGTTAGATGTGGGTGAGAGTATAATTGAGGAAATCATAAGCTTGTGAAATAAGTGCTTTGGATCCATTTTCACAGTAGCGAAGGAGGATAAAATACTCATAGAAGGTAATCTACATATGAAATAGAAGAACTTTGATTTAATTTAAGTAAAATATACTGGTTGAAAAAGTAATTGTGCTTTAATTTGACAAAACTCCACAAACTGCAGGAAATAGCAAATGTGTTAGTCATAATGTTTTCCCCTCTAGATTCAGGAATTTGTGCCTGTGGATTAGAAAATTACAGATAACATTATTATTGAATGAAGAAGAAACCAAGTAACTATAAGCTGTCAGTATAACATTGCTTCTAGTGCTACCCACAACTAATGTTTACAAATGAATGACTGAGCACTTGGACAGGAGTGGGGTCGGGGTGAGTAATAGGTCCAGCCTGGCTAACCCAGTTGATTTTGTTTGAGAAATGGCAAATGGAAAAGTGCCTATGGATGTTTCTAAATATTTAATAAGATTTCAAATGAGACTTTTAACATTAATGAAAGTGCACCCAATTGGAGTGCACTAAAAAAGTGTTCAAGGCCTCTCCTGGGACTTCAGCTTTTCACCATATTCATGTCCGGATCAAAGGATGAGAGACGTGTATATCTGAGTGTGAAGATGACACTGAAGTTTGTAATTTGGTTTAAACAGGAGGTTGGAAAACAACACAAATTGAGTGGACAAATCAGTTGTAGTCATAGTACAGTGAGCGAGGTCTGAGAAAGATAAATCAAAATATTTTCTTAAGCAGAACTCCCCAAGAATAGAGGAGCACAAAAATTTGGGTGTCGCCAAAAGGTGCCTCAAGTGAGTTGGGGAAAATAGACCACGAGGGAAGTGAGTGGATGAGATATTGCAGACATTTGAGCAGATATTTCACTATCAGCAAAAAAAAAATTCTGATCAAAAAAGGACCTTCTGAGAAGGATGAAGCACTCATGGTTAATAAATGTAATTGAAGAGACTATCCTACAATAATCTAAAGCATCCGAAGTGGGAAATTTGGGGCAGAATTTATTGAGGAGAAAGTGAGGTCTGCAGATGCTGGAGATCAGAGCTGAAAATGTGTTGCTGGAAAAGCGCAGCAGGTCAGGCAGCATCCAGGGAACAGGAGAATCCACGTTTCGGGCATAAGCCCTTCTTCAGGAATGAGGAAAGTTTGTCCAGCAGGCTAAGATAAAAGGTAGGGAGGAGGGACTTGGGGGAGGGGCGTCAGAAATGTGATAGGTGGAAAGAGGTCAAGGTGAGGGTGATAGGCCAGACGGGGGTGGGGGCGGAGAGGTCGGGAAGAAGATTGCAGGTTAGGAAGGCGGTGCTGAATTCGATGGATTTGACTGAGACAAGGTGGGAGGAGGGGAAATGAAATTTTCAGCTCTGATCTCCAGCATCTGCAGACCTCACTTTCTCCTATTATGAGACCCAGCTATGTTTCTTGAGGGTTAGTAATCAAACTACGTGGTCCTGGTGCCATCTTTAAAAGGCAGCTTGAAGCCATTCAGTGACTGCAAGCATGGAACTGCCACTCAGCCTGAAGTAGTCTCCCTCAACTGCAGTCAGCATCCCTCCAGTAAAACATCAGCTTGCTCCGTGTTTCAGTGATGCTTTATTATAGGTGCTGCTGGAATGAGGAAGGGACAGAATGGAGGTCCTGCTTTTGGGGGAATGGCATGAGAAAGCCATGACATCAAACCCATCTTGCAAGGACAGAGATAGCAGCATGTGTCAGTACCAATGCCCCTCATAAACACACTCCACATGGTGCTGCAAGAAAATAAATGATCTCTTGATCTCCACAAGGATAATTGGCACTCTTTTCTCTCTGTTAGTTTATGCTCACAGAGCCATCACTCAGTTTAACTCTATCACTGTGCATGCAGCTCACATGCACATTGTTCACTCCAGGGCTCATTCCCACCTCATCCTCTCAAGATGCCTACCCACCCTCTGCTTTCTGCTGTCACACTGGGGATGGCCCATCATCTCACCATGGTTATACATGCTCACAAAAGGCTCCTGCACCCATTCCCATCACACTCAGTCTTTCTCTTTATCTCATTGCAGGAAAAAGTTTGCTCGCAATCGTGGGAAGAGGGCCAAAACCTGTGGAAGGACATAAAGATCTTCACCTACGCTGAGGAGAGGACAATCGAGCTGGGCAGGGAAGACCAGGATCACTCCTGTAGGGATGGGGAGGGAGAATTAGCCGAGGAACACGGTAGGCAACGTTGTGGACTACACTTTCTCGGATGAGCGCTGCTGAGACATTTGCCTGCACAGGCTATTGTGCAACTTCGCCAACTAATTCCTCCTGCAGACACTAGGACACCCAGGAACTATCCTAGAAAACTATCCTGAGCCACTTTGGCATCCCCACCAGCACCTCTGGGAACCCTCAGGGGAAGCACTGGTAAGGCATTCACCACCAGCTCAGACACTGCCACCTCCCAGTGGGTACTCTTGCCACATTGGATTTGGAGACATAGTCTGGCGAGTCCATTACTGTCAAGTGACCACAGCCAGTGGAACAAGAAACCCCTGAGGTCTCTGACACGCTCAGACTTGCTGGAGATCAAGTCTATACTGTGTCCCATGGTAAAAGATGTGACTCTGACCTCAGCCATAAGTGAAACATCCAATCTGCAGCGAAGTCATGAGAACAGCAGGCAAATATGCCAGAAGCCCTCAGTAGGCTGTAGCTAAAGATTCAGCACGTGAGACTGTGGATGCCTTTATATGGCAAGGGTGGAGGTTACCGTGGAGATCAAAATCCAGCAGAACTCTCAGCTGCCAGACATGTGGTCAGACAAATACATCATTGCTCAGCACCCATGGTAAGACAAAAGGTGTCAAAGAGAGTACCCGATGCTCACAGGAAGAGGTGATAGGTCCCTCAACAACATCTTTTGGGTGACACGGTGGCTCAGTGGTTGGCACTGCTGCCTCACACTGCCAGGGACCTAGGTTTGATTCCCATCTTGGGCGACTGTCTGTGTGGAGTTTGCACATTCTCCCCATGCCTGCATGTGTTTCCTCCAGGTGCTCCGGTTTCCTCTCACAATCCAAAGATGTGCAGGTCAGGTGAATTGGCCATGCTAAATTGCCCACAGTGTTAGGTGCTTTCTTCAGGGGCAAATATAGGGGAATGGGTCTGGATAGTTACTCTTCAGAGAGTTGGTGTGAACTTGTTGGGCTGAAGGGCCTGTTTCCATACTGTAGGGAATCTAATCTAATCTTTACCAGGCACTTCAGAAATGGCTGCCCCTCCACCTCTTCTCTCAGAGAGAAACTCCAGCTAGAAAAACCCAGGAATTCATGGAAATAAATGTACTTGTAGACTGGAGCTTCATTTTGAAGGGTACAAGTTGGAGCAGTATGTCTCATTCACCAGTTTTACTGGCTTTCTCTACTTCCAACAGTGGAGGGCTGGGAGAGTACACCTTCATCTCTACAGGATAGTCTCAGCTGGATGGAGCCGGTACCCTGAGCATAGCTTCCAAAGACTTCAATGTCACAGGAGTGTACCAATCAGCAGATTCCCTCCAGCCCACCCACCAGTGGCTGGTGGGACCACACTTAGATGTAAGGAGGAGAGGAAAGTTCGTACTGGCACTGGCCCTCAATAATTGTACATAATCTACACTTCTGTAAACATGCATTCACTTTCACTATATTTTACTATGCCAGTAGGAACTTAGAAAGTTCTTGGAAGCATCTTGTCCCAGCAAAAGGATATGTGACTTCCCACTGTTAGAACCTCTCCCATAACCAGCGAAGTGGGAGATGAGTGACTATCTCAGCCATCAGGGAATCCCAGCCCTGTGTGGTAGGGACTGTAGATTCTCTTCGGGACACTGATGTTAGTGATAATGTCTCAGGGGGAATTCAGGGTAAGAAATGTCTAGTTGGTGGACACTGTGCTTCCACCTTATTGGAGTGATGGCAGAATTTTTCATGTGTTTGCAGGTCCAAGAAGCAATGCCCTGCCTCATGTCTGTGGTTTCGTAAGGCCATTCTAGAAAGTCAAATGGTGTGAGTTGGGCTATGGCTACATTGTCAATGTCTCATGATGGGGGAGTTGAATGGAAGGAACAGATCCAAACTTGGTAGCTCACAGGATGCTCAGGCATTGCAAGTGCACACTGAAGGCACACATTACACTCTGTAGCATAGATATCACCCTCACCTTGACCTCTTTCCACCTATCACATTTCCGACGCCCCTCCCCCAAGTCCCTCCTCCCTACCTTTTATCTTAGCCTGCTGGACAAACTTTCCTCATTCCTGAAGAAGGGCTTATGCCCGAAACGTGGATTCTCCTGTTCCCTGGATGCTGCCTGACCTGCTGCGCTTTTCCAGCAACACATTTTCAGCGCAGAATTTATTGAGCATGGCAGAAGGCTGGACACTGGCATCCTGTCAACTTGATCTCTAGAACTTGAGGCATGAAGGCCCTAAATGCTGCACAGTGGGGAAGAATTTACTTCAGGACTTTCATCAATAGAGAGTAACTCCTGCCCCTTCAGGTCTGTCAGCCCCTCAGAGGATTCATGTCTCATGTACAAAGAACTGCACTGGGACTATTGGCTATGTTCTAGTAATATGCTTCAGGGTTCACTCGGAATTATCAGTGAATTCCTGGACACAGGTAATTGGTGGACACTGGAAGGGGATTTTTGGAGAAAGGTGTAGCATGACCTCAGCAGACTCCTTGTGGGTGCCTTGATCAGTCATTGAAAATGGAAGCCTCCCTACCTGCCCACCAGAGTTTGCTTGTCAGTGTCCTCACATGGTTAATCCTGCCTCCTGCGCATTGAATAACCAGTAGCGACAGTTGAAGCCCTTAAATACTAATCACATTAATTGCTCTTGAGGGCCTCAATTATCGATTGGGCAAGAAGGACATTGTTGAGCTTTCTCACACAGATTTCATCCAGGTGAAATGGCAGTGTCGCCTTGCTACACTCTCCTGCCCAGTTAAACAAGCTCTCCACTTCCAAAGCTGTCAGTTTTTTGTTTGGTTGGATAAGCATATCCTAAAAATGCACCATTTGTGTTCAATTGTACACCAAGCTGAACTGCCAAATTAACCAGTGTTTTCTGAACTACATTAGTCCTCAGTCTCTAAAAGGTGTCAAATTTTAAAATATTAATGGCTTTGTTCAAATCCCACTACATTTTCCCTTTGCTCTAACCTCCTCCAGCTGTAAAACCTTCCTTAAATTTTCCAAAACTGGCATCTCATGGATCCTTCAGCTTTGCACCATTATTCGTAGCGTTGACTTCAGGTGTTTATTCTAAATTTTTCTCTGCCTTTTCATCGTTCTATCTTTTTAGGAGAGCCTGTCCCATGATTCAAGATTTACGGCAGCTGTTTTAATACCACTTCCTTTGGCTGAGCATCAATTATTGCTAGATTGTGCTTCTGTGAATGATTTTGGTTCAATGTTAAAAATGCCATTAAACTGCAAGTTGTTGCCAAGGGTGCAAATTCAGTGCTGAGAGAATAGTTCATATGTAGAAGTTCGGTTAGAAGATAGATTTGTGCCTGGACTCCCTTTAGAAAAGCTAACAAAATTGTTAGCATGTTTGGTGATCTTCATATAGTCAGGAAGAGGACTGGAAGAAGAACTATGAGTAGGAAACATTTGCCACAGAAACAGAGATGGCAGCATTCAAGTAAACTGGAAAAATAAAGGGAGGTGCACATTTGAAATTTTGATGCTTGTATTTGTCTTTTAAAAATTGGCTTGTGGCAAATTTGTTTTTTGGTCATAAATTTAAAATAAATGAGTGTAACTGGTAAAATTCAAATAATTTGCTTAGATACTTTAATAATTTGTTTCTGTTTTTAGACTTTGACTTGCAGTACTTCTGGCTGTGGAGCAGATTTATTGATTACATACAGTGTGTCTTGGCTTTCACTGTTGTTGCTGCATACATAACCTACCTCCTTATTGATTCTTCACTCTTCGTGGAAACACTTGGCTTCTTCGCTGTCTTTACCGAGGCAATGCTTGGCACACCACAACTGTACCGCAACTACGAGAACAAATCAACAGAAGGAATGAGGTAAGAGGGCCCATATCACACTGTTATAGGATCTTGATAGAGAAAAAAAATAACTTGTATCCATCAAGTGCTCAGGCATTTTACTATTTCAAGTGCAGCCACTATAGGCTAAAGCAGCAGCCAATTTACAAGTAATGAATCTCAGTAAACAATACTGACAATTTTTTTTATTAGTTCTATCCATGTTGGGGACAGGACACCAAAGGATTCTCTGATCCTCTTGTACATCAAGCTCACCAACAGAGGAGATCTTAATTTATCATCATGTATGGAAATTGGCAGCTCTAAGAGTAGAACACTGTTGGAAGTATCAACCTAGATTATATAGTTCAAATCCTAAAGTAGATTTGAAGGCATGGTATTCACAAGCCAACAGAACAAAGCAAAATTAAAATTTTAGCTCATAAAAGAATTCAAAACAGTAAGTACAACCTTACAGTTAATGGGTCAATTGCTAATGCATCAATTGACCTATCAGATCCCAATGCTCGTCATAATCTTTCCTTTATTATGAGGATTATCTCCCTAACATCTGCATTCTGAAACCAATTTTAAGTACACAAGAAAAAAATTAAGGATGGTAAAAGGAGATTCAACCCACCAGAATCCACCCCCTACCCCCTTTATCAGAATGCTATTTCCTTGCCATTCTTTATATTTTATAAATTACTTCATGTGTTTCTTTCTACTGTTATGCTTTGCAAATTATTCCAAATAGGTATCGCTCTTTGATTTATTTTTGATGAGTTTTCATTTTTTTTACTCCACTGATTTATCTTAAAGTTCTATTTGTGTTGTTTATACTATTTCATAATTGATATGCTTCAATAATGTAACCTTTTAAGTTATTTCTTCTATATTATAAAGCTGGAATATCTCAATTTTTTATGATATATTTTCTGCATATTACATTCTGTGTGCTCTTTTCTGATGTGTGCGCATATGCGTAGAACACTGTTCTCACAACGCATTCATGAACAAATTTAGCAAATGTTTAAATTGTCTATGGTAGGAGGCATTGGAGTATCATTGGGTTGTAATTGGGTGAATTGACTCCGACGTGAATCAAGGCTGTGGTTCTATTTTGGGATTTTACATTCCTACTACTTTGGGTTCAGGGGTTGTCAATGACAACTTCATGAACAGATTTCATCTCTGTGAATCAGAGTATGCTTTTATCTGTCCAACAGTAAATTAGCAAGTTTGATAAAGCAAACTATGATTTTTGTTTTCACTGTATACTGGTTTATTGGAATATATGTTGCCACACCATAATCTGAGTGTATTTGTCAGTTTATAAACCTGATAAGCAACCTTACCACAATCTCCCAGCACCATCCCCGGCCCTGGTAATTCTTGCATCTACCAGACCGATTTATTTAATATTAAGTTACTAACAACAGTGCTTCATGTATGCTGCATATTTATCCCTTTTGCCATCCTTGAAATGTCACATTAAGACACAATAAAAGTGGTGCTTGGATTGAATGCTAACTGGAATTGAGTAAGACATTTGTGCCTCATTGTGAATCCGTTGACAATATACAGAAGCAGACTTTTTGAAAAAAACTGTATTTATAGCTGCTTTATTGGAATGCAAAAAATACTTGTGTACCAAGCCAAGACCTTGTGTGAGTCTTTCTCCCTATCTTTCTCTATTTGTCTTAAAGTTTCACTCTTGTGCTTGGTTTTGCTAGCATGCTCATACTGTTTCTCTCGGCTCTGCTTGTCTGCCCAGCCCTCACTTCTGGTGTGTTATTGAACTGCCACGGTGAGAAATTTAACACTAAAGTTTGAATTTCTTGTTGAGCTGGTGCAAAGTACCACTTAGAAATGGAAGACTGTAGATGATCGTCACAGATAGTATAGTCTTTAATGTCTTAATGCAGGATTCTCCCACCAGAGGGAATAGTTTCTCTGTATCTACCCAATCAAGCTGCTTTAACATGTTCAACACCTCAATTAAATGCCGCTGTCAACTTTCTACACTTAATGGAATACAAATCACATTTAGTAAGTTGTCCTCATAGTTTAATTCTTTTAAGCCCTGATATTCTGATGAATAAATTTCAAGGGCAATATACTTCTTAAGGCTCTGTATCCAAAACTGAACACAGTTCTCTGGATGGGGACTGATCAAAGGTCTGTGTAATTGAAGTATCACTTTACTTTTATTGCAATCTTGCAGGAAATTAAACCTAATATTCTTTTAGGTTTTTTCATCGCCTTTGTACCCTTGCATTAGTTTCCAGTTATTTCTGTACACTAGCACCTAAATTCCTTTGTTCCTTCATAGCCCCCTAGTATCACATCATTGAGAAAATATTCTCTTTGCTTTTCAGTATTATGCCTAGTGAATGAGGAAGAATGCCAAAAGGGAAGTAAGTGAAGTGCTAGAACTTACTTACTTTTGTTGTGTTTAGTTTATACATAAAGTCTTTGGAATTCATGACTGAACTAAGTTGAGTGAGTAATGAGAGACGTCATGAGTAAAAATAACTTGAGCAGATTCTAGTTCTGACATTTTCATTAATTGATCAGGACCAACACTGGATCCCCTTCAGGTTCACCAACTATCATGTCCAGAGCTGTTAACGTAAGGTAAGAAAGAAATTTACAGTCAAAAACAATGAGACAGAATGTAGCTGCCTTTTTCTAATGCTGAAAGGCATTGAAATATGTTTTTAAATCCAAATGATTTATTGAAAGGTCTGACTGAAGAGACCATCACAGTACTCTCAGTTGTCAAGTGAATTGGTTCTTCCAACCATAGTTATTGTTTCTTACTAAAAGAACTGGCATTGCATTTTAAAAAAAAGCCACAAACTTGTTCATTTGAATATTTAGCAATATATCCCCTTATTTTTCTCCTTTAAACTCACAAACATCACCTGATTTTGAGTTTACATTATTACATCTTAACCTTAGGTTCTTGCAGACAAATCCAGCATCACATGGTTCCACATGTAAACAGCCGTTGATTTTGGAGCCTCAACTGAAAAGTTTCAAATATTGCTGAGCTGACAACTATGCTTGGTCAGGAGAATGCAAGCAAGAGGTGTTTTCTTACCAGTTCACTAAAAGAATTCTTTACCAGCAAGTTACACAACTTGGAAACGAACACCACAACAGCAGCTATTTTAAGACCACTCCAAATCCTTGAAGATTCAAGAATGAAACCCAAACTTTGTCAACACTAAATTTTAAGTATACATTTAATATAAAACATATTTAAAATATAATTTGAGGATTAATAACCTAGTAAACATGGATTCAGAGGAGAATCAGAGAACCTGTCTCTGAGTCCCGTGGCACACTGCTAGTTATGAGTTGCCATCCTGAAAATGTTACTTTTAACCCGACCTCTGTCCTGTGTTAGTTAACAATCCTCTATCCATGCTAATATGTTATCTCCAATACCATGGACTCTTATAGCATTTACTTTGGGGGGAAAAAAGTCAAATCAGTTGAGGCTATAGGAATCTTTAAGACAAGGTACATCAAAGCATGGGGACAGGATATATATTATTGCCCTGGACTTGGGTATAGGGAGCATAATTTCAGACTTTGTAGATATGAGAAAGCTTGCAACATAGTGACGATAAAAAAAATGAAATTGGAGAAATTCAGCAAGTCTGGCAGCATTTGAGGAAAGGAAGCAGAGTTAGAGTTTCAGATTCAGTGACTTTTTTTTATTTAAAGGTATTTTTAGTTTTTTTGTTAAGTATTGTAGATAGTTCCTTCAGGAGGACTGAGACTAGTGATATGGGTAGAAAGAAGGCAGATTTAGCGTAGAGAAGTGTAAAAAAAAAGATCATGAAGGACATAAGGAAAAGAGACGTTATCAACCACGATGATGCCAACAATGAAGGACCTTGGTTATCTGGAGAGATCTTAAGTAGCTGGAATTGTTCTTATCAGCACAGACATGGTTAATAGATGATTGGGAGGTTTTCAGAATTGAGGGATTTTATAGGGTAAATTTACAAACATCAGAAAAAGAACCCAAGGGAGTTTGAGGTTTGTGTTACCTCACTGAGTTATAACCTGAAGGGGCAGACTGATTAGTTGTCATAGTTGGAGCATATTACAGCATGGACAAAGGCCTTTCGGCCCATCAACCCTGCAACAGTAATCAAGTATGTAATTACTGTAATTAAATGGAACCAATGTCGATGCTAACTTTCAAACGAGAATTGGTTAAACGTTTAAGAAAGAAGAAGCTTTGCTGGTAGTGGGAAAATGTTGGTGGATAAGGCTGTGTTTGATCTGATAGCCATTTGACAGTTACTGCACATGCACAAAGATAGCCATTGGATCAAATAAAAGATGCTTGGCTGGTTCCAATGAGACAACAGCTGTACAAGCCCACACTATTAATGGAGAACTCGAAGGAAAATAACTCATTATGATGTGCATAAGTTTCTTTAAAAGAATTTCAACTCCAAATGATATAACTTTACCAACTGATTTTTAAGATTAGAAAATTTTAAACAGCATGCTTTTTCTATACTTGTGCTTTCTTTGCGTCGGCAAAGCCTCTGACATTGTAGTGGGAAGAGGGGCAGGATTCTTCTGCTCCACAGTGGGACCCCAATATGTAAAGTAATTCTATCTGCTATATTTTGGAAGGGATCACAGTAGGTCAAAAGCACTCGTGGACATTCTGCCTCAGTATTTCAAGCTGTGCACTTTTGCCATGGAAGTTGTACATTTGTTCAATAGTTGACTGTCATGAGTCATTTACTGTTGTACTTTGGGTTCCAGTCAGTTGAAATGAAGACTATTGATTTTCTGCCTCATGTTAGTGGCACTTTCTATTTAAACAGAAGTTAACTGGAAAAATGTAATCCTCGAGTCTAACACTGGTCAGGTTTTGTGGTCAACAATAACTGAATAAGAACATAAGATGGAGCACAAGTAGACTATTCAGCTGAATGAATCAGCTCTGCCATTCATGGCTTATCTGATAGTTCTGAACTCAACTTTTCTGTCATTTCCTCATAATGCTTGATTCTTACTGATTTTAAAAGAAAACTCTTTCTCAGCATCGAATATGCTTAATGGCACAGCCTTGACAGTCCTCTGCATTGAAGGATTCCACAGATTCGCAACCCTCTAAGAGAAAAAGTTCCTCCTCATTTCTGTCAACTATTTTCTCCTCTCTGCTCCTAGACTTTAGTTTAGGAGCAATCTCCCTTATTCCAATAAGTACAAAAGCAATCTATTTGATCTTTCCTTATAAGACATCCCTCCATAGCCGGTATCAGCCTAGTGAACCTTTCTTGGTGTGCCTCCAATGCCAGTAAGTGGCCCAAACTATTCACAGTCTTCCAGATGTGAACTGACTAATGCCTTCTATAGTTTTAGCAAAATCTCCCACTTTTATACTCCATGTCCTTTGAAATAAAGGCCAACATTCCATTTGCCTCCCTTATTACCTGCTAATGTTTTGTGATTCATGGGTGAGGTGTCCATCCGGTAGCGCTATGCAGTCTTTCTCTATTTAAATAATATTCAGCTTTTTGATTTTTTTCTGCCAAAATCCATAACTTCACATTTTGCCCCATTCTATTCCATCTACCAAGTTTTTTTGTCTGCTCATTTAACATGCTGACATCCCTCTGCTGACTGTTTGTGTCATCCTCACCACTTGCCTTCCCATGTATTTTTGTATCATCCAAGAGTGTGGCAATAGTACAGTTACTTTTCTCATCCGAATCATTAAAATATGGATAGTAAATAATTATGGTCCCATCTCTGAGCCTCAAGGCACACCGCTAGTTACAAGTTGCCATCCTGAAAATGTTACTGTTATCCTAACCTCTGTCTTCTGTTAGTTAACAATCCTCTATCCATGCTATATGCTGTCTCCAATACCATGGACTGTTATTAAGTAGCCTAATGTGTAGTACATTATCAAATACCTTCTGAAGTACAAATATTATACACCCACTGTTTCCCTTTATTCTGCTTGTTACCTCTTCAAAGAATTCTAGGAAATTTGTCTGGCATGATTTCCCTTCATGAAACCATGCTTACTTTCTTGGATCATATATATTGCTAAATGTTCTGCTGCTACATCCTTTATAATACTCTAATGTTTTCCAAATAATAGATGTCAAGCTAACTGGCCTAAGTACCTTTTTTGTCTCCTCCCCTTTTTTAAAATAATATGGATGTTGCGTTGCCACTTTTCCTATTTTCTGTGACTTCTAGAATCTAAGGATTCCTGAAAGATTGTACCATTGTATCCACTATCTCTGTAGCAACTTTCTTTAATATCCTATGATACATCTCATTAAGACCAGAATACTTATTGGTTTTTAGCCCCATTAATTGCCCTAGCACTTTGCTCCAATAATAGTTATAGAGTCATAGAGATATACAGCACAGAAACAGACCCCTTGATCCAACTTATCCATGCTGACCAGATATCTGAAATAAATCTAGTCCCATTTGCAAGCATTTGGCCCACATCCCTCCAAACCCTTCCTATTCATATATTCATCCAGATGCCTTTTAAATGTTGTAATTATACCAGTCTCCTCCACCTTCTCGGGCAGCTCATTCCATGCACACACCACCCTTTTTGTAAAAAGGTTGCCCCTTGGGTCCCTTTTAAATCTTTCCCCTCTCAATCTAAACCTATGCCGTCTAGTTTTGGATTCCCCCACCCCAGGGAAAGGATCTTGTCTATTAACTCCATCCATGCCCCTCATGATTTTATATATCTCTATGAGCTCACCCCTCAGCCTCCAATGTTCCAGGGAGAATAGCCCCAGTCTATTCTGCTTCTCTCTTTTGCTCAAACCCTCCAACCCTGGCAACATTCTTGTAAATCTTTTCTGACCCCTTTCAGGTTTCACAACATCCTTCTGATAACGTGGCGACGAGAATTACACACAGTTTTCCAATAGTAGCCTAACCAATGTCCTGTATAGCTGCAACGTGACCTCGCAAATCCTATATACAATGAAGGCAAATATACCAAACGTTTTCTTCATTATCCTATCTACCTGTGACTCCACTTTCAAGGAACTGTGAACCTGCACTCCAAGGTTTCTTTGTTCAGTAACACTCCCCAGGACCTTACCATTAAGTCAAGATTAGAGTGTTGGAAAAACTCAGGCAGCGTCCGAGGAGTAGGAAAATCAACATTTCGGGCAAAAGCCTGATGGAGGGTCTTTGCCCAAAATGTCGATTATCCTGCTTCTCAGATGTTACTTGACCTGCTGTGCTTTTCCAGCACCACTCTAATCTTGACTCTAATCTGCAGCGTCTGCGATACAGACTTCCACCTTACCATTAAGTGTATAAGTCCTGCCCTGAATTGCCTATCCAAAATGCAACACCTCACATTTATCCAAATCTATCTACCACTCCTCAGCCCATCTGATCAAGATTATTGTGTTTATTTTCTCTCTTCCTTTTGCCCTCTGGGCACTTAATAATTTTGGAATGTTATAGTGTCACCTACTGTGAAGACTGAGGCAAAGTATTTATTTAGCTCCTCTGCCATTTCCTGGTTCGTCATTATTATTTCCCCAGCTTCATTCTCTAAGGTGTCTCTGCTCACTTTGACTTCTCTCTTTCTTACATTTAAAGCTCTTGATGCCCATCTTTATTGATTGCAAGCTTGATTGATTATGGGCGTCATTGTTCTTGAGGGAGGGGAGAAAAAAGATTGAGGAGACCTGTAGATCTCAAATTTCTTTGACAGTTTCAGTGATTTCACTAATAAAAGCAAAATATTGTGGTTGCTCTTAAATCTGAAACAAATGCAGAGAGTGCTGGAAAAATGTCAGCAGGTCAAGCAGCATCCATGGAGAGAGAAACAGAGTACCTGCTTTGAGTCAGGTTAAAAAAAGTGTGAATGTAGAAGAACTCATTTGTCGTCATCTTTCATTTCTGAAGGAGATTCATATTGGACTTGAAATATTGTTTCTTTCTTCACAGTTGCTACCAAATATGCTGAGTTTTTCCAGCATTGTGTTTGACTCAATGATTTAAGTTCCTATGGCAGAGGAAATGTGGTTAGTGTGAATGGGACAAGTTGTAAGAAGGCTGATAAACCAGTCATGGTGAAGAGTCCTCACAGACAGCAAAGCAGAAAGTTATAGACATAAAATATAAATTACAGTTAAGTCATTTTGTAAAAAATGAGATTGTGACTTACTGATTGAGGGGAAAAATTTAAATGGATACATTTTTTAAAAAACTTCAAATATAATGAATTAAAAATGTGCAACATTCATTTTTGTTTTGTTCTGCACTTGTAAAGTTCATTTTTGGGTCCAGAAAGATTCTGCAGTAGTAATTAACTTACCATGCCATTACCAGCTAAGTTACTTTGAATTGAACAAGACTTGAAGATTCATTGGTCTTCAGTGCAATTTGAGGAAGGATATAGACCACTGTTCATGTCTTAACCATTACCTTTGTGATAGTTTGCAATTTATTAGCAGTATAGAATCCTAGCCATTGTTCCTTTCTGTAGTGGTTTCTTGGAGGAGCAAGTGAGGTCTGCAGATGCTGGAGATCAGAGCTGAAAATGTGTTGCTGGAAAAGCGCAGCAGGTCAGGCAGCATCCAGGGAACAGGAGAATCGACATTTCGGGCATAAGCCAAGTAGTGATTTCTTGGGCAACCATTCGACCATATGGAGTGAACAACCTATCTCTTGTTTCTATGTACAGTGTAAATCCTTGCTGTATTTGTCCATGAGCTGAGTTACCAACCTTGTATTCTTTGAGCAAGACCTTGCATGATTTTGGGTCCACTGAATGAAGGTCCTACTGTCAGAAGACACAAGACCCACCTTATAATCTAATGAAAGGGGATACACCTTTGGTGGTGTAACAGGCTGGCTTTCAGTTTCCTGCAGTTGAAGTGTAGCCAATTGCCTTATGAATTATCGTCAACTGATCATTGCTGATCAGACGAAGAGGATGTTACCCACGTGCAATTAAATCCACACTTGTAAAGTTCTAGTAACAATGCAAATGGTAGGGAGAGAGAAATGATAATGTTACAGATCTTAATCCAGCAGTGTGAAGGTTTCTTGCGGTGAGTACTGTCTATTACAGTAATGTTACATATGGTGCTATGTTAGACATTTATTAGTTGATTTAAATTAGTTTTTTTTACTAATTTTGGAATCTTTCCTCCTCAATAAAGTATTACTATGGTGCTGATGTGGGCAAGTGGTGACACTTTCAAGACTGCTTACTTCATCCTGAACCAAGCTCCTTTCCAGTTTTGGATATGTGGATTGCTGCAAGTGTGTGTTGATATCACAATTCTCTTTCAAGCTTACTATTATGATCGTTACCCTCAAAAACCGTCTTCCCACACTGTTCCTTCCACGAGCACCAAGGCACTTTAACTATGGCTATATTCAACAAGTGCACCAAATGATGAATTCCTGGAAAGAAGATGAAGCCATGTTCTTGAACTATAGCCAATAACTTTAATCTTGGTTCACTGCAAGCTGGAAAGATTTCAAAGTCGCTTTCTGGTAAAGGGGTTTGAAACATTTGAACTTTTGGTGGAATGTTTATGGTAATTTATATATTTTTCTATTTGCATAACTCAGACCAATGTTTTTGGACACGTTTACATAAATGCCTTACATGTTACTGTTTCTAGACTGTTTGTTTCTCTTCCTAATGTTTATTCCTTTTTTTCAATGCCACCTGCTGTATCACTCTGATGTAGTTTTGTTTCATGGCAGTATTAAGAGTTTGAAGTTAAATTGTTGCAGTATATCCAAGGAGAATAATGTCTTCAAGAACCATTTCAAAAATTGCCAAAATTTCTAATGGAATTTACTTAACTTTGAAAAAGCTTTATTCCACACAAAGAAGGAGATGATGTAACACTCAGACTTGAGTGCTCACATAACTTGAGTTAATGTCATCACCATTCATTTAAAACAAATTCACAAAAGTTATATGTGAACCTGCAACAACTGAGTGGAGAAGGTTTGGGAATTGGGGAACGTAAATTTAATTTGACTTCTCGTTGCTCTAGTGATTATACACACTGGACCTCGGTGTTGTGTATTGTATTCAGATGGAGAAGAGTGGTGAGATCTAAACTTGCGAGGCTCCTGTTGACAACTGTGCTGAAACCAGATGCTTCTCCACAAGAAGAAAGCATCAGAGGCAGGAGGAATTGCCACAATCTCTTCAGAACAAGCAACTTCAGAGTAATATCAATACGAGTTTCAGAGCAGGTTATATCTGTTCAGTTTTGAATGTTACGAAGAGAAGGTTTTATTTTTAAATGACATAAGATTATCCTTAGCCAGAAAATAAATTATGGTCCATTGCAAAGTAAAGTGAGATCTGACTTTTAGTGCAAAAGTGCATGCTGAAAATACACAATGATGCTGACACTTTTTTACTTGTTCCTTCATGGTTTTTATTTTATTACTCAATAATTTAGTAAAATGATGTCTGCACCATTTTAAATCACAGGTTAAAGAGTTCACATTTTGCTCGTACAGCATTCCCGTCCCACTCCCAACCATTTGAATTAGTCTGATTGAAATTGCCCACGTTTAATTTACAGTTGTCATGCTTATATAATTAGCATTGTTTCAAGAAAAAATTTATACATTAGGTAACAAATTAAAAGACACAAATCTGATTTAATTCTTGCTCATCTGTGGATCACTGAGTGATGAGTTCCTACTTCCTTCAAGTCAATTGAGTCAGTAATAAAATGGGCATGCATTTAAAACAAACGCTCAAAAATTGCTTTGATACCCACAGCAACTACGCAGAGAGGACTGGGAGGCAGGGAAAGCCTGTTTAATTTGATTACGGTTGGTCTGTATGGGATGATGCTCATTGGAGCTGCATATTGTGTATTAAGATGAAGTAGAAGGGTTGTTACCAACCTGAATTTATTTTAATAGTCTGATCTATTAACTAGAATAAAATTCAGTGCTGTTAATCCAGATCACATTGAATTGCTTTCCTTTTGCCTTTAAAAGCAGTGTTTTTTATCTGTGTCCAGTAAATCCATCTCTAAACCTGCTTACGTTGTCAAACCCAAGTAAGTGACAAGTCCTTGCCCTATGTTTTGGACTATAACCAAGCTCCTTTAGTTTACTGGTTTTTACATATAAATTGTTGATGTGATGTGATGTGACTTCTGATCATTGTACAATTGTATTTATCTGAACCTTTTTTGTTTACATGTATATTGTTAAGTTGGCTGTTCATTTCACATTTGTAGACAGCCAGCAATCTGAAACTATATTTATCACACTGAAGTCAATGAAGCAGCATCATAACTAACTTACAGTGGCTGAGAGAAATTTAATTGAAACCTATAAGTAATAAGTTTAATATAGCTACAGTGGAATATTAAGCCAACCATTAGGTTGATGATGAGACTTTGGCTCCAAAGAAGTATACCTAGTGAGGTAAATAGATCTACCTAGTTTACAACTATAATTCTCCCTATTCGCTCAGGAGTTATTAGTTGATCGCTGTGAAATATTTTTGTCATTGAATGATAACTGTTTGACTGCAAATTTGATCTTTCTGATCCACAGCTGATTGCTATATTTTGCTTTGGGCCGAAGTGACCTTAAAGTTAAGTCTATGGTATTTAAATGTGAGCCATTATCTGATGTTTTTATATTCAGCAAAATATCTGTATAGGGAGTTGCTGAATGCTGATCTTTTTACTTTGATTATCAAGAAAGCTCAATTTTCTTAAATAGTTTCTAAGAATATACTATTCAAAGTCAAGAATTATGAATTATTACACAGTAGTTGACTGAAGTATAAAGCTCTAGGAATAAACTAGCTATCGCTTCCACTCTGGTGAGTAAGTCTGTCATTTGGTGATTTGGTCAAACCTTGTGTACCTTACTAATCCAAACCCTGCAACACATCTTCATTTTAAAACTGAATTGAGCCTATTCAAGTGTGTTTTGCACAGGCTGTGGGCCATTTATACTATGGCATTAGAAGGCAGCGATAAGTTATGTTACCTGCTGTGCTTAATTAGCAAGCAAAAATTAGAGAATCCCATTGTGCTGACTTATCAATCCATGGGTGTGTAATGTTTGGTTTTATAATGTTTGTATAATTTTGTTTTGTCCATTTGGTGTTCAGTAAATTGGCTTCAGAAGCATATGCTATGGGAATATATTGGTTACGTTGGAATTTCATACTTCACAGCTTGTCTTGCAACTTGTTGGCAGTGCTTTATTTCAAGGATTACTTGGAAATGTAGGAAATGTTTGTTTACAATTTTTTTTATTCAGATTTACATTTGTGAACGCTTATTTAAAAGTATTGAAGATTACTGTTAATTTGTATTCTTCTGTCAACTCTACCAAAAAAACTAAAAGACTCAATTGCCAAATGAAGGCAGGTGAGCGCACTTAACCAGCAAAAGGAATGTTCTACAATCCTATATCCAGCCTTCACTCAGAGTTTTAAGTATGCGCTGCCATTCAACATCATGGTTGGAGGCAAAATGAGAGAGTCAAAAGAAGTCGGCACAAGATTACATGTGTTAAATATGTAAAGACATACACTGGTCTGTCATGTACATCTGTATATTAAACTGAAACCTAAAGAAGAATAAACATTTGGAACTGTGCACAGTAGACTCTTTGTAATTTTTAAAAAATTTATGTCTTTGCTACTTAAATTATGGGCTGGAATAACAATTTCCTTCTGTTCAAATTAAGTATGTAAAGAGGTACAGCTGTAATTATGGGTGACTTTAGTCTACATAAAGATTGGACAAATCAAATCAATAAACAATGCCTGAGAGAAGGAATTCCTGGAGTGTGTGCAAGATGGTTTTTGGATCAATATGTTGAGGATCCAAATGGAGATAGGCCATCCAAGACTGGGTATTGTGTAATATGAAAAAAAATTGGCAATCTAGCTGTATGAGGCAACTTGGGAAGAGAGCCATAGTATGATAGAATTCCCCATTAAAATGGAAGTTGGCATCATTGATTTGGAGACTAGGGTCCTGAATGCAAACAAAAGAAACTTCAATGATATGAGGCGTGAGCTGGCTATGATAAATTGGGAAACATTGCTTCTCCACCATCTTCTCTTTAAGTAATGACAAACTGAGTCCATGGAGGAACTGCAACAATTGTTCAGTCTTGTCTGTCACAAAAGTAAAATGGGAGAAGTGGTCTGACAATGGCTAACATGAGATATTAGGAGATATTGGATTCAAAGAAGGGGCAAACAAGTTGAAAGCAAAAGTAACTAACCAAAGAATTGAGAACAATTTTGATTCAGCAAAGGAGGACAAAAGAATTGATTATGAAGGGGAAAATATGAGGGTGAGTTTGTAGGGAATATACAAGTTGATTGTAAAAGTTTATACCGGTATATGTAGAGAAAAAGATTAGTGAAGACAAATGTACATCAGAAATGGGAGAGGCAACAATAGGAAACAAACACATGGCATACTAATATTCATATTTTGGTTCTGTCTTCACAAAGAAGGACAAATAATGTCAAAAATGTTGGGCAACAAGATTTAACGAGAGAGCAATTGAAGGACATTAGTATCAGTAGGAAAATGGTGTTGGGAAAACTGGTGGGTTTAAAGGCAACTGATATTCTGGGAAGTGTTCCCAGAAATGGATGCTTTCCTCATCTTTCAATATTTCATACTATGGAGTAGTTCCTTTGGATTGAAAAGTAGATAATGTAATCCCACCATTTAAAAAAGGAAGTAGAGAGAAAAATCATAGGCTGATTGACCTTCTTCCACACTGTAGGAATTCTATGTCACCTCTCCGAAGTGTCGGTCTGGATGGGACGCTGTATCTCCTATAAGCTCGCATTTCCCATGATTAAACCACCTAGCCTGCACATCCCTGGACACTATGCGTGATTTAGCATAGCCAATCCACTTGCATACCTTTGAACTGTGGGAGGAAACCCACACAGACACAGGGTGAATGTGCAAACTCCATACAGACAGTCATCTGAAGGTGGAATCGAACCTGGCACTGGGGGGCAGCAATGCTAACCGATGAGCCACCATGCTGCTGTAAATGGAATTTTAAACCAGTTAACCTGACATTGGACGTAGGGAAGGTGCTGGAGTCCATTATAATGCAAAACAATTGGAAAATAGTGACAGAATTGTGCAGTCAACATGGATTTATGAGGTGGAAATCATGGTTGACAAATCTGCTTGGATTTTGATGTTGTAACTAGTAGATTCGATAGGGGGGAGTTGGATATGGTTTAATGGACTTTCAGAAGGCTTTCAGTAAAATTACATAGAAGAGATTAACATCTAAAATTAAAATGCATGGGACTGGGAGCAGTGTACTGATGTGAATAGAAAACTATTTGGCAGACACAAAACAGGAAATAAATATATCTTTTTCTGAGTGACAGTCAGTGGCTGGGGTATTACACAGTTCATTGCTTGGACCCCAGCTATTCACTGTAATAATCACAGTAATGACTTATGATGAGCGAACTGAATGTAATATCTCCAAATCTGCAGATACACAACCTGGTGTGAGGGTGAACTGTGAAAAGGATACAGAGATTTTTCAGTGTAATTTGATCAGTGAATGGGCGAATGCATGACAGATGAAATATTATATGGATAAATGTGAAGTTATCCACTACGGTAGCAAAAACAGGAAGGAAATTATGATCTAAATGGTGAAAGATTAGGAAAAGAGGGGGTGCAATGAGACCTAGATATCCTTATACACCAGGCATTGAAAGTAAGTCTTCAGTGTAGCAGGTGGTGAAGATGGTAAATAGTAAGTTGGCCTTCATAGTGAGAGGATTAGAATACAGGAGCAGGGGTGTCTTGCTTCATTTATATAGGGTCTTCGTAAGACTGCACCCAGAGTATTGTCTGCAGTTTTGGCTTCCTTATCGAAGGAAGGATGTTTTGGTTATTGAGGGAATGCAACAAAGGTTTACCAGACTGATTCCTGGAATGGCAAGCCTGAGGTATGAAGAGCAATTGGATTGGTTTTGACTATATTCACTGGAGTTTAGGGTGAATCTCATGGAAACCTATAAAACTCTAACAAGAACTAGAAAGGGTAAGAAAGACGTTCTTGATGACTGGTGAGTCCAAACAATGGGTCACAGTCTAAGAATACAGGGTAGGCCATTGAGGACTGGGATGAGAAATTGCTTCACCTAGAGAGTTGCGAGCCTGTGGAATTCTATGCCATGAAAATGGTTGAGACCAAATCATCAAATGTTTTTAAGAAGGAGTTTCATCCAGCTCTTTGGGCTACAGGGGTCAAGGTTATGGAAAGAAAGGAACAGATACTGAATTGGATGTTCAGCCATCATATTGAATGGTAGAGTGGGTTGGAAGGGCCGAATGTCCCACTTTTGTCATTTTCTATCTCAATGTGAAGAATGGTCTGTGGTGAGAATTGCCACAAAAAGCTAATGATCTTGGGTGTGGTGCAAATTTTCTAGTTTGTTACATTGAGTCTAAGCATATAAAAGTTGAAGTGTTTGTGAATTTAATTGACTTCCATTGATTGCAGTGTGAGGATCCTCCAAAGTGTAGAATCCCTAACAACAACTTTGGGATTTGTGTGCTGTTCTGCATGTGCAACTCCAGATGTTGCTAACAGTTCAGTGAAGTGATGACAAAGAGCACTTTGCTGTCATCATCACAAAATCATGGTATTTGACCACATTGGTTCCTATGTGCTGGATATAGTGAGACTATAGATTTGTTCTTTATGATTGTTCTTGTAAAGGGCCAACCATACTTGCATTCGGCAATAACGCCAACTTCATTTATACAGCACCTTCAACATTGCAGCATTCCAAGGCAATTCACCAGCATTATCAGAAAGATACTAAGGCACATGACAAAACAGAACTCAAAACCTGGGCACAGGTAGGGATTTAAGAATAACTTTCAAGGAGAGTAGAGTGTGAAAGAAGATTTAGCGAGGAGATGTTACAACCTGAATAGTGGTGATTAAAATAGGGATGAGTAGCAACCAAAACTAGAGGAAACATTTCTCAGAGGATTGTAAGGTTGGAGGAGATCAGATAACGAGAGGGGCTAGACCATGGAAGCAGTTGAAATAAGGATGCAGCTTTTTAAATTAGGACTTGCTGCACTAAGAACTTATAAGGTCAGTAAATGCTGGGTGGTGAATGGTTGCGATTTGAAGTACATTAGGAAAAGGGCAAGCAGAACTTTGGTTGAACTTAAATTTATAGAATGTAGAAGATAGGAGGCCAAGCAGGAGATCATTGGAATAGTCACATCTGGTGGTAGTGAAGGCTTGAATGAGGATTTCAGCAGCAAATGAGCTGGAACAGGAGATGTTACTCTTCATGAAAGCCCAAGTACAGATTCCAGATTGGGATTCTAGTATCTAACATGACACTTGAAGAAAAAGGCTGGAAAGTAAATTGCAACAGGAAATTTAAATTGGTATAATGATACTTCATGCATCACAGTGAAACAGTTGGATCAAGTATTCAATTTGGCTAGGATTCTAAAGGATCTGACTGATCAAAGTTATGCTGAGCACAGGTTTAACATGAAGGAAAGGTTTTTAGTAGTAGGATGATAACCTATTCTCTAGTAAATTCCCCACATACAAAGCTTATTTCTTTGAAAAGTATCCAATTCCTTTTGGGATAAACAATCATAAGGATTGTATTACCAGTTATGCCTCTGGAGGCAAAGTAAGTGAGATCTTGGAGTCAAAAATATCTCATTTGTGTTTTGCAGAGCCAATCAGCTTGTAACAACCTTATTGCACCAATATGTTTTACAAAGATTCTAGCCACATTGTTAAAGCTTAAAACTAGAATCATTCATTCAAACTGAAAGAAAATCTCCAAGTGCTCTGAGGTACCTTGGGATTTGAATAGTGCT
The DNA here is from genome assembly GCF_004010195.1 of Chiloscyllium plagiosum. Taxonomy (NCBI): domain Eukaryota; kingdom Metazoa; phylum Chordata; class Chondrichthyes; order Orectolobiformes; family Hemiscylliidae; genus Chiloscyllium; species Chiloscyllium plagiosum. The sequence goes on from NC_057713.1 coordinate 91,840,860, forward strand.
ATTATAAAAGCCAAGGCTTTCTATAATTCCTGTAGCATAGGGAATTGGTATTTCTGCATGAAGTGAATGTCCTGAATTGGTTTTGTGGGAACTCACAGCTGATGAGTTTACCTTGTAGCTTCACAATTTGTTCCCTACTAATAACAGATCAAGGTATGAATAGTAACCCTATGCTTCACTTGCACCAACTTGGATCTCCCCATCTCACTTTCCTACCACTGAATAGAATTTTATGATGGTGAACACAGAACCAAGAATCCTAATTGTAATAGAGCAAGTATTGCATAAATTTAGCCCCTCCCCTTGCCTTTCTCTAAACCCTTGCCTCTCTTGACTCCATCTCTCCACCTATTTCTGCCCCATCCCACACCCCCTTCCTGAATTTTCCATCTCCCACCTCCAACATTCCCTTCAAGGTTTTGTCCCAATTATGTTAAACACTCAAACCTTGCTTGAGCAGAATATTGCATATATTCTAGACTCTACCACCAAAGGAGGTCAACAAACACAAAAATTTGCCATGTTGGGGCATGCATTTGACTGAAAAGTTAATTTAAATGCCTGTTAGCATTGCAGGTTATGCTATGATAAATATTTTCAAAAGTGCACACTGTAACATCTAGTGGTTTTTATTCATAAGATGAATCACTATTGTTTAATTTGGCCACTAGATTCTCATGTTGTTCGGAATTCCTTCTGAGTATAATTTTCAAGTGATCATTTTTCACAGCAACTGACATTAAATTAAAATTCAAACAGTAAAATGCTATATATTTTACAATAAACTACTTTGGTTATTTATTAAGTTCGCACTTTAGTTTTAATAGTTTCATTAAATGCTACTTGATTCTTCAAACATTTTCGCTTGAATTTAAGATCTGTACAAGCTCAATATGAACCTCATTTTTCAGATTGAATCAGTACCATATGGTCATTTATATTAATGGGATATTTTTCCTCAACTCGCAGCACTTCCGGCAATAATTTCCTGCTAATAATGTTGAAAACCAATTGGACAAACGCTCAGAACTTTACTGCGATAAAAGTTGCAGTGAAGAGGTTGTGAAAAAAAACAAACAAAATTGGAAGTTTTAAACTTTCAATTGTGGAAGGAAGAAATGGTAATTGATATACATTTCAAAGCTGAAGTTTTTTTCAAATTTAAAATAGCTAATTAGAATAAAAATTGAATTTTGAGGGCAATTGATTATCTGCACCCGACAAATGGTCACTGCTAATCATGTTCGGACTGGATCCCTGTCACCAGCAGTGTTCTACAGGGATCGGTTCTGAATCCTCTTTAGTTTGTCATTTGGATGAAAATGTAGAAGATACGATTAGTAAGTTTGGGGACGACACCAAAATTAGTGGTATAATAGACAGTGAAGAATGTTTTGTAAGATTACAAAAGGATCTTGATCAGATGGGTCAATGAGCTGAAAAATGGCAGATGGAGTTCAATCTGGATAAATGCGAGGTATTGCATTTTGGTACAACAAATAAGGGTAGACCTTATACAAATAAAGTTAGGGTAGTGTTGTAGAACAGGGGGACCGAGGGGTTCAGGTACATAATTCTTTGAAGTTTGTATCACTAGGGGGCACGTTTTTAAGGTGAGAAGAAAGAGATTTTAAAAAAGACTTGAGCAAATATTTTACACAGAGGGTGGTTCACAAATGGAATGGACTTCCTGAGGAAGTGGTGGATGTGATACAATTACAACATTTAAAAGGCATTTGGATAAGTACATGAGAAGGAAAGGTTTGGAGGGATATGAGCCAGGAGCAGGTGGATGGGACTAGTTTAGTTTGGGATTATGTTTGGCATAGACTGGTTGGACTGAAGGGTCTGTTTCTGTGCTGTATGACTCTGACTGTATGACATTGTATGCTGTGAGATGCATCTGGCAATGCACAAACACAGTGAAAGGTAGTCAAGCATTTTGTCCCATTGTAAGTGGGCATTATATTTTTAAAGAAAGCAAGTTGAAAGATTGCATGGAATGCAAAGGAAGGTCAATAGTGCTTAGAGTCTGAGTATCTGTTGGAAAGGAAAGCAAGTGGGAGATAGGATTAGGAAGAGTCAGCATAGCTTTGTGGAGGTGAAATCTTGTCTCTCAGATTTGATGAGAGTTTTTTGAAGAGATGACCAAGCAGGTAGATGAAGGTTGAGTGGTAGACCTTGCCAACATGGACTTTATCAAGGTCTTCGACAAGGTACAGCAGGGGAAACTGGTTAGTAATGTAAGATCACGTGGGATCTGGGAAGAGCTGGTCAATTGGATGCAAAATTGTCTTGATGGTCGGAGACAGAGGATGGTGGTAGAGAGTTGTTCACACTGGAGGCCTATGACCAGCAGTATGCTACAAGGATCAGTGTTGGGTCCACTGTTGTTTGTCATTCATACAAATGATTTGAATAAGAATATAGAGGGCATTGTGAGTAAGTCTGCAGATGACACCAAAATTGGTGGTATAGTTAACAGTGAAAAAGCTTATTTAAGAATACAACAGGATCTTATCAACTGGGCCAGTGAGCCAAGGAATGGCAGATGTAATTTAAGTCAGATAAATGCAGAGTGGTGCATTTTGGTAAGACAAACCAAGGCAGAACTTACACAGTTAATGGTAGGGCCCTGGGGAGTATTGTTGAACAGAAAGACATAGGGGTGCAGGTACATAATTCCTTGAAAGTGGTGTCACAGGTAGTCAGGGTGGTGAAGAAGGTGTTTGGCATGCTTGCCTTCATCAGAACATTGAGTAAAGGAGTTGGGATGTCATGTTACAGTTGGGCAAGACCATATTTGGAGTACTGTGCACAATTCTACGCACCATGTTAGAAGAAGGCAGTTATTAAAAACTGGAAAGGGTAAAAAATATTTATGTTATTGAGATTGGAAGGTTTGAGTTATAAGGAAAGACTAGATAGGCTGGGACTTTTTTTTTCCCTGAAGTGTTGGAGGCTGAGGGCAGACTTTGTACAGGTTTATAAAGTCATGAGGGGCATAGATAAGGTGAAGAGCCAAAGTCTTTTCCCCAGTATAAGGAAGTCCAGAGCTCGAGGACATAGATTTAAGGTGAGAGGGGAAAGATTTAAAAGAACCTGACTGGCAACCTTTTGACACAGAGGGTGGTGCATATATGGAATGAGCTGTAAGAGGAAGTGGTATAGGCAGGTGAATTATAACATTTAAAAGACATTTGGATAGGTACAAGCATAGGAAAGGTTTAGAGGGATAGGGGCCAAACACAGACAAACGGAACTTGTTCAGTTTAGGAAACCTGGTCAGCATAGACAAGTTGGGCCAAAGGGCCTGTTTCTGTGCTGTATGATTCTATAGTGGCTACCAAGTCAGATGTGAGTGACAGCAGGGCAAAGGTAGAGAGGATAACCAGGGTCAAGTGAGCCATTCAAAGAGATAGACACAACAGTTGGATTGGACATGGTAAATAATGGGATAGTTACAATGTTGTCACATGCACTATGAGGAACACAAATGATTGGGAAAAAGAAGCAACAACGAGGGTCATATTTTCCTAGTACTTTGCAGTTCAAATACAACCAGGATCCTTTGGGAGCCTTTTCCCTGCCATGGCGCTCACCATCCTCAAATTGAAAAGGAAATGAAAATTAACAGGTGAGAAATTGGATAGTAAAGAGACCAATGAGCAAGAGTTAAAAAATCTCACAACACCAAGTTATAGTCCAACAGGTTTATTTGGAAGCACTAGTTTTCCGAGCGCTGCTCCTTCATCTGGTGGTTGATAGATGACAATCACCTGATGAAGGGCCAGCGCTCTGAAAGCTAGTGTTTCCAAATAAACCTGTTGGGCAATAACCTGGTGTTGTGTGATTTCTAATTTTGTACACTCCAGTCCAATACCAGCATCTCCAAATAATGAATTGGAGGAGAGAAACAGTAACGTGAACTCTGCACAGATAAGAAAGAGAGTGACCATAACCTCTGCCTCACTGTTTGCAACACCACCATAAATGAAAAGGTTTTGCTTTGTACATAGTGTTCATTTCTGTGTATAAAATCCTGGTGCATATCACACCATATTTAACAGCGATCATTTGCATAGAGTTGGTGTCATTTGGGTAGAGAACTTGCAGATAAATTGAATTTCTGAAGCATTAAATTTGGCATAAGTGGTCCTTGCAAAAAAAAGTTGTGTTGCTATTCGCTTGATGCAATTTCACATTGCTCACATTGATTTTTCACAAAATAGTTGATTGGATGTGAAGTATCTATATTTAATAACATAGATGTTGATATTGTTGCTTATTTATACATTGAAATAATTGCAGTTATTTTAATGTTATACATTTGCAAATAGATGCAAGTATTTTATGTAAGAATTAAAATTAACTTAAAACTTACCAAATACAAAATAATAAAATTCAGAGACAGAGTTTAAATCTTATTTTACATTTATTGAGAGTCATTGATTGCATTTTGTGTTCTCAGCCATGCTATCAGAAGCAGAAACAGATTGTACCTCTATTCTGGCAACTTCGGGTCTGGGCATTTGCCAGACTGAAGAATTTGCTGGAGATTTGGGAGGTCAGGTGTCAGGGTCAGGATGGGAGCTTTTAAACATGTTTAAAAGTGCTGTACAACATAAAAGAAACAATAACTTTAGAGAACATTGATGAACTTTTACCTGATATAACAATTTCAGCTACTCTATCACTCTTACAGCCAACTATCCTCCTGTTATAACATGGTGGTGAACCCTTCTGCTAATTAAACCAAACACCCAGAAAAACTTACCTCGCCCCATAATCCATTAAAGTCTGAGTGACTGAGAACACTCACCCTCTACTATTTAAAAAAAAACATCAATTTATTCTTTAACTCTAAAAATGAACATTAAACAACAACTATTTACAACTCTAAGCCTCCTTTCTCTGCAATGTTTGCTATCTGCCTCCAACTTTACAACAATATATCGTTCCAATAAAAGCCCTAACTAAAATTACATCAACTTAATTTCAAAACCACACAGCGGCTGTCATTGATGTCTTGTCTCCCTCTGGCTGAAGATCTCCCTGGGTCATCTTTGGTCTTTTGCTGCGAAGATGTTTCATATGAAAAAGCTACCTTTGACAAAGAGGCAGTTGGTCTCACTCTCTCTTAAAGATACAGGACACTCCTTCAACTTCATAACATTCTACTTTCTGAGAGTCCAATGTATGCAGAAATATAGCAGGTTCCAGATTAGGGAGGTATAATCTGTAGTGAGTGGGAATCATCTCAGTCCCAAGACATTCTCAAGAAACCTACAAATGACAAGGAACACTTGTGCCAAATAACCAATGACTATCTCCAACAAGGGAGAATCTAACCATCTCCCATTGACATGTTGTGGCATTGTCACTGATGGATCTCTCACTATTAACATTGTAGGGGTTATTATTTACCAGATCCTAATCTCAACATCCCATATCAATATGTTGGTGAGAAGGTGGGATTTCTGCAGTGAGTGACTCACCACCTAACTCACTAAAACCTATTCATAATCTATAAGGCACATGTCAGGAGTATGATGGAATACTCCTCACTTGCCTGGATGAGTGTAGCTCCATCAACACTCATAAAGCTTGACACTAACCAGGACAAAGCAGCTGCTTGACTGGCACACCGACTGGCATATGGTCTGCTACCTTAAACACCCATTCCCTCCACCACAGATACGGTGGCAGCTGCATGTCCCATCTACAAAATACGCTGTTGTAACTCACCAAGGCTCCATCAACAGCACCTTCCAAATCCACAACTTCAGCCATCTAGAAAGACACATGCATGGGAACATCACCAACTACAAGTTCCCCTCCAAGGCATACAACATCTTGACTTGGAAGCATATTGTTGTTTCTTCACCATCCCTGGTTCAAAATCCTAGAGCTCCCTCCCTAACAGTACTTGGTGTAACTATACCATATGGACTCCAGTGATTCAAGATGGCAGCTCACAAACAACTTTTTGAGGGCAATTATTGATGGTCAATAAATGTTGGCCTCAACAGTGATGCCCATATTGAGTGAAGACATTTTTAAAAATACTATTTACAGAACTTGGATAATGTAATATAGTCTTTAAAAATTTTACGCATGGAAATGCATATATATGAATGTGTGTGAATACATCCATTGACTCGAACTGAAATATAATTAAATGGCAAATCATACTCATGGTTTTGTTTATATACGTGGAACATAATCTTTCTAAAACACACACTTACATAAAAGTCTGTTAAAGGCAAAATGTGTTCGTCTAAATTGATGGAGTTCTTTGGTAAAATACTGTAGAGTATTGATGAGGGTAACCTGATTGATGTCATGTATATGGATGCTCAAATGTTGTTTGACACAAAACTACTTTAAAGACTTACTAAAGCAAAATTGAAGTCTAGGTGATTAAAGGGACAGTGGCTATAGAGGTACAAAATTTGATAAATTATAGAGAACAGAGGTGTAAGGTTCTATTTCAGACTGAAAGAAAATAGGCAGTAATGTTTATTAGGGTTAATGTTAAGACACTGGTTTTTTTGATATATATTAAAGAACTGTATGCAAGGCATAATTTCAAAGTTTACAGATGGCACAAACTTAAATGCAGTAAACAACGGGCATCATAGTAACATTTCAGGGAGACACAGACTAGTGAAATGGACAGATGCATGGCATGTGAAATCAAACCCAGACAAGTGTGAAGAAAAACATTTTTGTAGGAAGAATGAAGAGAGGCAATAGAATAGAATAGTACAATTTTAAAATAAACCAAGGAACCAAGCGATCTGCAAGTGTACAGGCACAATCTTTAAAATGGCGGGGTAAGTTTAGAAGGCTATTTAAAAAAAATTGGGATCTTTGGCTTTATTAAAAAGATGTGGAGTACAGAAGCAAGTTGCACTAAACAATTATAGAACACAGATTAAGACACAGTTATAATATTTTGTTGAATTCAGCGCTCCACACTTGGGAAGGATATCAAGTTCTTGAAGCCTGGATGAGAGACTTTAAGGATATGGAGGAACTTAAGCTGGGATTTTTCATTACATTAGAAGGAGTGTAAATAAAGGTGTCAAATTCACAAATAAATAAGGAGGAATGGTCTCTGGTGTAAGGAGGCTCAACAACAAGTTATCTCAAATTTATGATCAGTAACAGAGCCAGTAATGGGAGGAAATGTTTTTAATGCAGTGAGTTCTTGTGACCTGGAATTCATTGACTGAGAAGGTGGTGAAAGCAGAATCAGGAATAACTTTCAAAATGAACTTGGACTTGGATCTGCCTAAAGAGGACGAACAGGACTATGGGGAAAGAGCAGGCTGTTTGGGCTAATCCTCGTAAGACATAGGAGGAGAATCAAGCCAGCCAGCCTGTCTGTCTGCTTCATTCAATTAGATCATGACTGATCTGACAATCCTCAATTCTACTTTTCTACCTTTTCCCAATATCCCTTGATTATCGCGTAAAAGTCCGTCTTATCTCCCTCTAGAATCTACTAATGGCCCAGCCTCTCTAACCCTCTGTAGTGAAAAAAAATTCCATTGCAATGTATGTGGTTGTGCTCTCTAAGGCTTAATATCCTTCCTAAATTGCGGAGCCAAGAATAGAACAAAGTACTCCAGCTGGAACCTAATTTTGTTTTTCAAAGAGATTGTATAACCTCAATGCTTTTGTATCAAATACAAAGGGGTATTGGGTCAAATCTGTCCAACACAGTCCAGGAGAGATGTAAAACTTTTCAAAAGGGTGCAGACAACATTTACCAAGATGTTGTTCGGGATGGGGTGCATCAGTTATGAAGAGATATTGGGAATAGTTTGAATTGTTAGAAATTCTCCTTAGAAATTGAAAAGAGGTGATTTATTGGAGGTTTTCAAGATGATGAGAGGCTTTGATATAGTGGGACAGAAAAAGATATTCTGGGAAGTGAGTGAATAATCAGAGGTCGTAGCTTTTAAAGATTTGGGTGAAGGTTGAGGGGTGATGGGAAAATCTTTGCTCAGTGAATTTTAGAATTTGGATTACTTTGCTTGAAAGAGATCAGCAAGTTCAAAAAGGAGGTAGACAGTACTTGACTCATAGGGTTTAAGACAAAAAATCAGGAGGATGTGGGAACAAAGCACAACTTCTTTAAAACTGCCAGCGCAGGCATCGTGAGCCAAATGGCTGCTTCCTTGGCAGTGAGGATTCTAGAGAGAGAAAAAGTCTTTAACTTATGTTAAATGGGCTTGTTACCAAGTTAGTGTTTTGTACCAATTTTAATCCTTCTGTATTTATTCCACTTTTTTTCACTTTATATCATTTGAGTCATATAGCATTAATTTGATTCCTGAAATGTATTCCCAACAACATCCACAGTCATAGAGTCATAGAGATATACAGCATGGAAACAGACCCTTTGGTCCAACCTGTCCATGCCAACCAGATATCCCAACCCAATCTAGTCCCACCTGCCAGCACCCGGCCCATATCCCTCCAAACCCTTCCTATTCATATACTCATCCAAATGC
>NC_057713.1:91849408-92042652 GCF_004010195.1 Chiloscyllium plagiosum
CTCCAAGGAAAACAGCCCCAGCCTGTTCAGCCTCTCCCTGTAGCTCAAATCCTCCAACTCTGGCAACATCCTTGTAAATCTTTTCTGAACCCTTTCAAATTTCACAACATCTTTCCGATAGGAAGGAGACCAGAATTGCACGCAATATTCCAACCAATGTCCTGTACAGCCTCAACATGACCTCCCAACTCTTGTACTCAATACTCAATACAAAGGAAATCATACCAAACGCCTTCTTCACTATCCTATCCTATCTACCTGCAACTCCACTTTCAAGGAGCTATGAACCTGCACTCCAAGGTCTCTTTGTCCAGCAACATTCCCAAGGATCTTACCATTACGTGTATAAGTCCTGCTAAGATTTGCTTTCCCAAAATGCAGCACCTCGCATTTATCTGAATTAAACTCCATCTGCCACTCAGCCCATTGGCCCATCTGCTCCAGATTCTGTTGTAATCTGAGGTAACCCTCTTTGCCAAGAAATTTATTACAAGGCTGGTGCATAGGAGTCTTTGTACCAGCTCAGTCTGAACTGAAAGTTTATATTTTAGTCTGAGCTCTGGTATCTGTTACATAGCACATGTATGGGTAATAGACAGTTCATACCAAAAAACAAGCCACCACTTGTGACAGAATACATAGGTTTCATGAAGAAATGATAGACAGATGATTGAAGAATAATTTAATTAACAAGTCCTCTATTTCAGTCATCCTGCGTGTTTCTGCAATGTGTTTCAGCATCTAAATGGTAACCAGCTCTCTCCAGCTGCCACGTACACATTGTCACAATTAAAATTAAATCACTATTCAAAAAAAAAAGAAATTTAAAAGATTTAAGAGTGGTTTAGCAACTAATCAGATAGCATTATTACAAAACTCTAGCCATTAATTTTCACAGAAGCCAGTTATGTAATATTCTCTGGAGTTAGTAATTACCTCTTACCTTAAATTGTGGAGAAAAATATCCATTAAGTTATAACAACAATGTTTTGAATGTTAAAGAATAACATTGGTATTAATGTTCTGTTTGATAAACATGTGTAGGATTCCACAGACTCCTTTTAAACACTCTGGTAAAGAATCTTGTTCTTATTCAATTGAAACATTTCTCCCGAACAAAATGAGAACATTTTTGCACTGGTGTGATATACATGTCACAATTCAAAGGGAGTAAATTTAAAGAGTAATACATTTTCTTCCCTCTACTGGCTGCTTTTTCAGTTGCTTTGGTTGTAAAGTTCTGGAATTCCATCTATAACCCTCTCTGCTTCTCTTTTCCTTTAAAGCACTTATCATAACCTATTTCACTGACCAAGATTTTAGTAATCCCCCCAATAATCTCCCTGTTGGGTATGATGTTAAATTCTGATTGGTAGTCATTCCTTTGAAGTATCTTGGGATCCTTTACTCTGTTAATAGGACTCCGTAAATTTTTATTAGATTCCCTACAGTGTGGAAAGAGGCCCTTCAGGTCCACACTAACTCTCGAGTAACCCACCCAGACCCATTCCCCTACATTTACCCCTGACTAATGCACCTAACACTATGGGCAATTTACCATGGCCAGTTCACCTAACCTGCACATTTTTGGACTGTGGGAGGAAACCGGAGCACCCGGAGGAAACCCACGGAGAATGTGCAAACTCCACACAGACAGTCACCTGAGGCTGGAATTGAACCTGGGTCTCTGGTGCTATGAGGCAGTGGTGCTAACCACTGAGCCACTGTGTCACCTAAACGCAAGTGTTATTATGAGTTTACTTGAAAGTATATCAATTTTCTTAATGGAGTCATATTGACTATAAGTGTCAACAATATCTCAGACTGACTAAACAAATGGAGTAATTATTATCAATTATTCAAAATATAGAATTATACATTTGACTGCTTTGATCACTCTTTAATTTCAGAGTGACATTTTACCAGGTTGAATGTTTATCAATGTTTCCCATTACTAGTTTTCCATTATATGTTGCCTAGAATGACATTTCTTTCCCTCACTGAAAGGGAAGCATTTCACCAGGGATGTTATTGAGGCAGTATATTCTCGATGAAGATAAGACGAATGACAACTAGATATTTAATGAGATGTATATGTTGAAATTGATGTGTGGAGTGATGAGAAGGGAAGAAATGAGGAGCCACACTTAAAAGGGTCAGTGAAGATTATGACAGAATTGAAGAAAATAGCTGAGAAGGATTAAAATGGTATGGACAGCATTTATGAAAGAGAGAGAGAGAAGAAGAACAAGTGTGTTGAGGTGAGAGATGGGAGTCAACCAGGGAGGTGAGGAAGAAAGATTTGGTGATGAGAATCTTAAATACAGCTGAATTGAAATCGAATAGGTGACTGACAGAAGGAAATGGACAAAAGTGATCTACTAGCTTTCTGGCAAGTCCAAGTAAGATGGGAGAAGCCAAAAGAGAGTTCTTAAGGAAATATATGTGTGCGTGAATTCAATTTTAAGGATAAAAGGAATGTTTTGTTTCCTCTAAGAAACAGTAAGTTAACATATGTTGTTGTTTAGGTAGCTTTCAACACAACAAAAGTCTGGTCCACAAATCCTGTTGAATGCTTGATATTGTGACTCAGCATAAGAGTGCTATTACTGAACCAACTTGAAAGAAAGGAAGGGAGCTGTTCACCGGCAACTCCAAAGGGCTTTCCTGTATTTATAACTTTTCCAATGGTAATGCAATCCATTTATGAGCAATTGACCTTGGCAAAAGGTGCAAATAGGAAAAGGTGAGGACTGCAGATGCTGGAAATCAGAGTTGCAAAGTGTGGTGCTACTAAAGCACAGCCGATCAGACAGCAACCAAGGAGCAGGAGAGTTCATGTTTCAAGCATGAACTCTTCATCAGGAATGAGGGAGTGGCCCAAGGGGGCTGAGAGATAAATAGGAAGGTATGGGCATAACTGGGAATGCGATAGGTAGATGAAGGAAGGGGTGCTAATGCTGATGGGTCAGAAGGGAGGGTGGAGGAAGGAAGGGGTGCTAATGCTGATGGGTCAGAAGGGAGGGTGGAGTCGATAGATAGAAGGAAGATGGACAGGTAGGACAGTTCAAGAGGGTGGTGCCGAGTTGGAAGGTTGGATCTGGGCTAAAGTGGGGGGAGGGGAAATGAGGAAAGTGGTGAAATCAACATTGATCTCGTGCGGTTGGAGGGTCTTAAGGCGGACGACGAGGTGTTCTTCCTCCAGGCGTCAGGTGGCTAGAGTTTAGCGGTGGAGGAAGCCCAGGACTTGCATGTCCTTGATGTGGGGGAGGGAGTTAAAGTGTTCAGTCACAGGCCAGTGGGATCGTTTAGCACATGTGTCCCAGAGATGTTCTGTGAAACGTTCTGCAAGTTGGCATCCTGTCTCCCCAATATAGAGGAGACCACATCAAGAGCAATTGACACAGTAGATGACGCGTGTGGAAGTACTGATTGGCAGATGTGGAAGGATTCTTTGGGGTCTTGGAGGGAGGGGGGGGGGGGGCAGGGTGACGGTGTGGGTGCAATTCCTGCGGTGGAAGAAATGGTCTCTGTGGAACACAATAGGGGTTGGACAGAAATATATCCTTGGTGGAGGGGTCTGTTTTTAGGTGGCAGAAATGGCAGAGGATGATGTGTTGTATCTGGAGGTTGGTGGAATGGAACTGGTGGGTTCTGTCCTTGTTGCGATTGGAGGGGTGGAGTTCAAGGGCAGAGGTGCGGGAAGTGGAGGGGATGTGCTGGAGTGCATTGTCGACCATGTGGGAGGGAAAATTGTGGTCCTGTGATGTTCTATGGTGGAATTGTTCCTCCTGGGAGCAGATGCGGTAGAAGCGGAGGAATTGGGAGTAAGGGATAGCGTTTTTTACTGGACGCAGGGTGGGAGGAGGTGTAGTCCACGTAGCTGTGGGTGTCGGTGGGTTTGGTCTGGATGTCCATGTTGAGTCAATCACCAGAAACGGAGTTGGAGAGGTTCAGGAAGTGGAGGGAGATGTCTGAGATGGTCCACCCTAAACTTGAGGTCGGGGTAGAAGGTGTTTGCAAAGTTGATGAACTGTTCAACCTCCTCATGGGAGCACAAAATGGCACCGATACAATCATCAATATAGCGGAGGAAAATGTGGGGAATGGTGCCAGTGTAGCTGTAGAAAGTGGACTGTTCCACATACCTGATGAAGAGGCAGGCATAGCTGGGGCCCATGCGAGTGCCCATGGCTACCCCTTTGGTCAAGAGGATGTGTGAGGATTTGAAGGAGAAATTGTTGAGGGTGAGGACTAGTTCAGCCGATCGAATGACCATGTCAGTGAAAGGGTACTGGTTGGGTCGGCAGGAGAGAAAGAAATGGAGGGCTCGGAGGCCTTTGTCATGGAGGATGGATGTGTACAGGGACTGGTGCAATTGTGAGGAGCTAATTAATTACTAAAACCTTTAGATAATAGGGGCTTTTGAAAATGTAGAAAGTTATTTGCAGTTCAACATTTTGGCAGTCTTCGAGAAATATTTATTATTCCAATAAAGAATAGAACTTAGCTAAGCTTAAATTTCTTCAACAAGAAGTTTATTTGAATTAAATGTTCTTACATTTAATAACACTACAATCACTATCTCGCCAAAATTGTTACTTTGTGCCATTTGAGTGCTTTAGGCTTTGAAACTCTGGTCATTAGGGAGACTTGGTTGAAATTGATACAACTTTATTAGATTAGAGAGAGACTTTCACCCTATCAGTTTGGGTTAGATTCTAACTGATGTCTCAAGGATAAAGATACAACAGGGTAAGATTTCAGGAACACTTATTTCCACAGAGCAGGAGTGGATTTAATAAAATAAAAGAGATGAAAATGAAGAAAAGAATGAGTGTCTGGATAGGTCATGTCAGGATGACCTAGTTGAATGTTTGTGAATCTTATTGGCATGGTGGATGAAGGAAACTGTGACAAATGTTGTCTTCATGGGTTTTCAGAAGGCATTAAATAAGTTCCTGCACAAGGAAATTAGCCAAGATGTGTACATTGAAGTGTGATGCAGGTTGGTAATTGATTATGATGTTTAAAATAACCTAAGAATAAAGATTTGTTCTACAATTAGTAGGATATTACAAGAAAGGTTTCTCAGTGATTTGTACTTTCATTTTTCATCATACCTATCAATGACTTATATAGAAAAATAGTTATATATTGAAGCTACTACTAAGTTAGGAGGTGTAGTAAATTGTGTGAATGGGAACAATAAGTTCCAGAAGGACACAGATGTAATTAGTGGACAAATCTAAGACAGATGGGATTAAAAACAAAAAAACTGCCAGAAAGACTCAGTGAGGCTGGCGGCATCTCTGGAGACAGAAATGGTACAATGGGGGCTGATGTTTACGCTGTCACTCTGGGCTCAAAAGCAGGGGATGCACACAACATCCAGTACATGGCATTCTACAGGACTACATTGTGAAGCCTAGTCAAGGTGTTGGGCAGTCCACTGACCCTTGGGCCGATTAAGGTCCCATCAATGGTCACTTAAGGGCGTTATCCTGCCCCTGTCAGCAGGGAGAGGCCCATCCCAGATGTGAAGATTGACAACTTATGCTGTGCAGGTCAGATGTTGGACTGGGTGGGGAGGCAGTGCCAACTTCTTTTGCATCCATCAGTGATAGCCCCGAGATATTACTTTCTCATTCACCCTTTCCTGGCTGCTCAAATGCAGCACCCCATCCATTGGCAATCCTAAAACCCTGACCTTTCTGAAATCTCCCTCTCACTTAACTTGCTGTCCAGCTCCAGTGTAGATCTCCGTTTGGGTCTGTCTATTATCCACAGCTCCTTCCGGCTCTAAAGGCATTATTGCAGAACTGCTAGCCATCTGACTGAGCCAGCAGCTCTCAAGCAGGCCCTAAGGAGTGGAATTACAGTGAGAGGGGAAAGATTCAAAAGGGACTTAAGGGGCACCCTTTTCACGCAGAGGATGGTGCATGTATGGAATGAACTGCCAGAGGAAGTGGTCGAGGCTGGTACAATTACAACATTTAAATGGCATCTGGATGGGTATATGAATAGGAAAGACAGAGAGGAAGACGGGCCAACTGCTGGCAAATAGGACTAGATTAGTATATCTGGTCGACATGGACAAGTTGGACTGAATGGAGCGTTTCCATGCTGTTAATCTCTATGACTCTATAATAGCTTGCTGCCCCTGAACGTTAGCCTTGAGTGACTTCTTGACAGCATTTCTATGTCCCTTTGTACACCTACACTTTCCAACCTCTTAGCATTTAAAAAAACACTCTGTACATCAGCTTCTCCTTTCAAAATGAATAACGTCACATTTTTAGATTCCTACGTAGCTTTGTAACATCTGGAAATATGCAAATTTGTAAATATTACATTTAGTTCCCACCCCTAAATCATTGTGAACAACTGGGGCCCTAGAATAGATCTGAAAATGTGTTGCTGGAAAAGCGCAGCAGGTCAGGCAGCATCCAGGGAACAGGAGAATCGATGTTTTGGGCATAAGCCCTAGAATAGATCCTTGTGGTACCCTATTGGTCACAGCTTGCCAACATGAGAATTGCCTATTTACTCTTTGTTTCATCTATTAGCCAATTCTTAATTCATGACAGCCTTCTGAGGGGGGGGGGGGGGGAATTTATAAAAACCCTCCTGAAAATCTGAGTATGCTATGCTCATGGGTTCCCCGTTTTCAATTTTGTTAGCAACAACTTCAACAAATTCCAAGTTCTATAAATACAATTTCCCATTTGAAAGTCTATGCTGACCACCTGCAATCAGATCATTATCATCAAAATGTCTGCTTATCCTGTCCTTTATTATCCTTAATACTGTTGTAAGACTGTAACAGGTCTATAATTCCCTGTGTTTTCTCTTGATCTCTTCTGAAATACTAGGGTGACATTGTCTACTTTCCAATCTGCAGGATCATTTCAGAATCTATAAAATTTTGGAAGATAATTACCAATGTGTTGACTAGGTCTACAGCCACCTCCTTCAAAGCTCTTGAATTTAGACCATCAGGTTCTGGGGATATATCAACTTTCCTGGATTTCTCCACTATAATTCTGCAGCAATTTTCTTACTATTGGAAATTTCCTTCAACTCTTCATTCTCCCTAACCACTTGGGTCTTCAGAAAAAAGGCAGGAACAGAATACTGATTAAGGATGATCAGCCATGATCATATTGAATGGTGGTGCAGGCTCGAAGGGCGGAATGGCCTACTCCTGCACCTATTGCCTACTGTCTATTTCTTGTGTCATTATTAGTGTAAACAGATAGAAGGTAATAATTTAGCTTCTCTACCATTCCTCTATGCTCTATTATAAATTATCCTGATGATGCCTGTATTAGAAACACATTCATTTTAATCAAATATTTCCTTTTAGATATCTATAGAAGCTTTTACATATTTTTATGTTCTTGTTTTGACAGCTTGCAGTAATGTTCTTCCTTTCTTTATCAGTTTTTTGGGTATGTTCTAAAAATCTCCCAATCTTCAGAATTGGAACTGTTCCTGACAACTTTATGGGCCTTTTCTCTTAATCTTGTACAAACCTGAATTTTCCTTGTTAGCCATGTTGAAAGATTGTTGCACCTTGAAAGAATGTGTAGTTGCTCTAAGTTAGGCAATAGTTCTTTAAACATATCAATGAACAGTCATGCCTTGTAATGTATTTTCCCAATCCGCCTCAGCCAAGTTGTACCTCATGCCTTCATAATTTCCTTCATTCAAATGTAACACCCTTGCTTCAGAATGAACCACCACTTTCAAAAAAATGAAAATTCTATCAGATTGTGCTCATTTGTCTCTAAAGATTCTTTTACAAAAAGACTGTGAATTAGCCCTTCATCATTACATAATACTGGATTTAGAATGGCATGTCCTCTAGTTGGGTCCCCAATATAATGCTCTAGAAAATCACTCCTAACATACTCCAGATCTTGCCCTCCACAGCTTTAGTGCTCAATTGATTTATCTAAAGTTTATGCAGATTGAAGTCACTTTTGGTAACTGTGTTGTCCATGCTACGTGCTTTTCTCATCTTTTGATCTATACAATGTACTACATTACCACTTTTATTTGGTGGCATATAAATAACTCCAACTAATGTCTGCTGTCTCTTGCCGTTTCATAGCTCCACCAACAGATTCCACACTGTTCTTACGATCTGCGATCCTCCTTTACAGAAAGCTGTTCTTCCCTGTACACACCGTACCTGCTTCTACTTAACAAAATAGGTGACAGCCATTCTGTGGTTCATTTCTCAGGGCAATGCCTTAACCGATCAGAAATAACCTTTCTGGTTTAACATTCACATAAAGCTCAGCAGTTGTCATTAACTGTTGCATTCTCCATGGCAACACCTCTTCCAGTCAGAGTCCACTTGCCAAAGAAAATCTGGTATAAATGTACCCAGAGTTTTAAATGAAACAGATGGTTGATTTGAAGGTTTCAGATTCACATCAACATTGACCCAGAAATTAAATCAATGATTCACCCTGTCCCACCCACTTAAAATACAAACTAAAGAAGAAGTGGTTGAGGCAGGTACATTAAAAACATTTAAAAGGCATTTGGACAAATACATGGATAGGAAAGGTTTAGAAGGATATGAGCTTAAAAATGTGTTGCTGGAAAAGCGCAGCAGGTCAGGCAGCATCAAAGGAGAAGGAGAATCGACGTTTCGAGCATTCAGAAGGGCTTATGCCCGAAACGTCGATTCGCCTTCTCCTTTGATGCTGCCTGACCTGCTGCGCTTTTCCAGCAAACATTTTTAAACTCTGATCTCCAGCATCTGCAGTCTTCACTTTCTCCTTGGAAGGATATGAGCCAAGTGAAATGAAATGGGGTTAGTGTAGATGGACATTTTAGTCAGCATGGACCAGTATGGGCCAACACGCCTGTCTCCGTGCTGTCGGACTCTATGACTCCATCAAAGGATAGCTTCAAAGAGATCTCCAAGTGAGAGAAACTGTTTGTTTGCCAAAGGGTTGGATAAGTAACATCATTGGTGACTAAGTACCAGGACTGGAGGGTTTGAATTATAAGGAGAAGCTGGATAGGCTGGGACTCTTTCCCCTGCAGTGTCGGAGGTTGAGGGGGTCACCGTATAGAGGTTTATAAAATTATGAGGCCAAGATAAGGTGAACAAGCAAAGGTCTTTTCTCTAGGTTAGGGGAGTGGAAAACTGGAAGAAATAAGTTTAAAGTGAGAGGTGAAAGATTTAAAAGGGACCTGAGGGGCAACTTTTTCACACAGAGGGTAGGACGTTTACGGAATGAACTACCAGGAGGAAATGGTAGATGCAAATACAGTTACAACATTTAAATGACACTTAGACAGGTACATGAATAGGAAAGGTTTAGAGGGATGTGAGCCAAATGCAGACAAATGGGACTAATGTAGTTTGGGAAACCTCGATGGCATGGACATATTGGACCGATGAGTCTGTTTCCATGCTGTGTTACTCTATGGCTCTATAAGGCATAAAGAGGGATCACTACCCTATTCCAACACTCAGGGTCATGCCTTCCTGAAGAAGGGCTTATGCCCGAAATGTCGATTCTCCTGTTCCCTGGATGCTGCCGACCTGCTGCGCTGTTCCAGCAACACATTTTCAGCTCTGATCTCCAGCATCTGCAGACCTCACTTTCTCCTCATGCCAGTACTGTCAGAGCAAAGGATTCTTTTTAGCAAATGTAATGCCAGAAGTGACAAGTGGAGTGAACAATAAGATATATTCTTTGCTGTTGATAACATTAAAAGCACATTTTAGATGGTGCAAATGCCTATGTCTACCTTTTACCCTTGAAGTGAGCCAGGAGTTTCACTAGGAAGTAGACAAAACCTACAAAAACATTTTTAAAATGGCAGTCTTCTAAATACGCAGCATGTCAAGTTGGATTAATGACAACAAGAGTGACCTCTCCAAGCCTGAATTATGATTATTCCAACCACCTGGAAGTAAAATGACAGCCAGAAGACACAACACAGATCTGCCATGAATGGTGGAGTAGGTTTAAGAGACCCTACCCCTGATCTTCCTTCTGTGAGCTGTATGCAGATTGATCTTCTAGCCCAGATCTCCAATCTGTCTGTGGTGTTCATGATTTTATGAATATTTATTTTAACAATTAAAAATTTTCAAATACCATTAATTTAGTACATTGATCCTTGTGCTAATGATTCTCTCAATTGTGTTGGGGAGTGAATTCTTTGGAAATTTATTTCAAAGTGCTAAGTTATTCCATCACCCAGATTCCAGCTGCTAGCATTTAGTTAAGTTTTCCAAATATCTCATTGCAAGCAGAAAGCTTCCTCATAATTGGTTCCCATGAAACTTCGTGAAGTTTTAGGAAAATTTGTTATTCAAGCTTTGAATTGCCTATTTTAACACATATTCCTAAAATAAACACATCAGCAGCAGATTTGATCATTCACAGCATATTCATCAAATCTTCCCCTTTTGTAGCCATTATTTGACAAGAAGAAAGAAGGCTGCTTCAATCTGTAATTTGAAAATGTGGGTATTTTAATATATCATGAATTCAAATTAATTTCCACCTCCAAATAAAATGGCAATATGTTGGGATGCCTCTGTCTTGATTAATTAAGTGAATTATAGAATGCACCCGCTAGAATTAAAAAAAAGTAGAATATGAGAACATGCACTGTGCCAGCAAAATCACTGTTTATTGGGACTTTTAACTGCCAAATACTTGAGCATAATTTGATTTTCAACTTGAAGCTCCTCAAGCCAGACATTTAAAAGTGAGTTGCTCAGTAGGGCTTACTCCTATGTCAAATTCAGCATCACAAATGGGTAATCCTATTCTCTCTTCAATTTAGCCATTGGGTCAGCCATATTAGCACATCAAACACAATAATAATTCAGTCAGATAAACATCTGTTTCAGCAACATTTTTTGTTTGGAGTTGGTAGTCAGCCTGCTATTTGAAAAGAGCTGGAGGTCCCTCGATTAATGTTATTCAACCTTCTGCATGATTATTCTTCTGTCTTTCTGAAGTGAAGAGTCTCCAAGATCTGTTGGAAATGAGATGTCTGTTTCCTGAGAGCTGTCACTGTTCTGGGATTTAGGATCCCCTTTCAGCAGGACTTTGTTGTTTGAAATGCGCTGCTGCTGATCTTTCAGTTCCATGTACGAGCGTGAGAAAGTGTGAAAGATCGAGGTAACTGGGAAGGCCATGAGGAGAATGCCACTCAGGATGCTACTCAAAGCTACTACTTGCCCAGGGATACTCCGTGGGACCATGTCTCCGTAACCCACAGTCGTCATCGAGATCACTGCCCACCAATAGCTGCTCGGGATGCTGGTGAAGTCATGTTTGGCACCCAGTTCACTCTCTGCCAAAAATACCAGAGGAGAGAAGAGTGCCATGGCCACGCAGAGAAAGAGCAGAAGGAGACCAAATTCCCTTGTGCAACGTTGGACTGTGAGTCCTAGAGTCTGAAGCCCAAGAGAATGACGAACCAACCTCATCACATACAAAATCCTCAGAGCACGCAGAATCCGAAGGACCAGCCCGATCTTTTCCAAATCCAGGTTTGCAGATCCACTTGGCTTCCCATCGATTGAAAGCGCATCTATAATCAGGCTGATGTAATAAGGCAAAAGGGCCATTATGTCGATGATGTTCAGAGGAGTCCTCAGAAACATGCATTTACTCTGTGCTTGGATAAATCGCAGCAGGAACTCTAATGAAAACCAGGCAACACAGACGGTTTCTAGGACAAAGATGTTGTAGCACTTTTGGGAGCATTCACCCTAGAAAAACAAAGAAGAAAATCAAAATAATTATGTACCTAATGGTGAAGGTGTTAAAACTTTCCATTACTTATTGATTTTTGATTGATTAGCAGATTATGATGCTTCCCCATTGGCTTGTTGGGTGAATGTGCCTAATTGTATGCTACTGAGCTATACAGTACAATTAAGGTCCTAAGTTTAATTCTCGGTCAGCATTGGGGTTTGTTGATCTCTGCTGAGTTAGTGGTTAGATAGTGTACAGTGACACAGAAAATAGGAACAGGAATAGACCATTCAGCCCTTTGAGCCTGCTCCACCATTCAATGTGATCATGGCTGATCATCCTGCAAGTGGATGGTGGGATCATGTGCAGAATTGAGCTTACCACCTGCAATCCAGTAACCAGTGCTGCAAAAAGGCCATAACATTTGCACAGTGAAAATATATTAGTGTTTGACTGTACTGCCTTTCATGGTGGAGCAGCTTTTCCAGTATTCGCTGCCTGACTTGCACTGTAAAAAAATCCTCTCTGCAAGGTAGCCAAGGAACATAAGACCAGGAGTAGGCCAAACCTATCCCACAAATCTAGATCGTGCCTGATCATTTCCTCAATGCCACTTCCCTGCACTATCTCCCTAAGTCTTAATGTCTCCAGAAACCTATCAAATTTTGTCTTCAACCTGCTCAGTGATTAAGCTTCTGGGATAGAGACTTCCAAAGGCTCACCAGCCTCTGAGTTAAGAAGTTCTTCCATGTCTTAGTTTTAAATAGCCTACCCCTTCTGCTGAGATTAAGCCTCCTGGTTCTATAATCAGGGGGAACATCCCATCTATATCTAATCTGTAAGAATTTTGTAAGCTTCAATACAATCATTTCTTTCTTTTCAAAACCGGTGAATACAAACTTAATTGAAGCATTGCCACTATTTATCAGGTGACTCTCCATTGAACTTCCTCTATGGAAAGAATATTTTTTTCTTTGAATAAGGATCCACAAACCAATCATGGAAACACTTTCAGAAAGTTTTGGTCACTTGAATGTGGAGTGGATCAAGTAATTGAACAATACAGAAACTAGGGACTCATTACAAGACTTTTCTTTCTTGAACAATTCTCTTCCTTATTGGTAGTTAAACTGGGAACTGCGCTCTCAGATTGCTTCTCGTATAGAGATGCAGCTATTTATTATACTATTTGGAAAAATAAACTGCACTAAAATGGTTTCAGAGCTGATGAAGTATTGCTATTGACAGAAGTTGTGATTTTTGTACAATGACTTTGATTATACAGGATGCTCCCCTTGCGAGTATTATAATAGTAGATCAGGCAACGCAGGTTATGAAAAGAATAATTAGCTGTGACCTGATGGTTCTGATATTGGAGTACTCAAAGGTTCATAAATCAATAAGTCAATATGAAATGCATCTGGGAGAACTGAGAGAAATTAGGGTGAAAGTGCATACAGGAGCATTGGAAATTTGTGCAAAACTCATAAGAAACATCTTACTAGAGGACTAGAAAACAGCTAAGATGATTCCATGCTTTAAAAGGTCAGGTCACAAGCATGTATCTGGTAATTATATCCATTAGTCTGATATTTACAGTGGGAACTAAGTATTAAATAATCCAAACCGACAATAGTTTATGAAAAGCAATATTTTCTCAAACAAATTTATTGGAATCCTTGTTTCTAGGAGTTCTATAATCCATTTTTCTCATCTCCTTTCCTGATTGTGTTGACGTTGGGGTATCTTTGATATCCACTGATTACCCTCACCCCAAAACGTGAATGTTCAATGAGGAGTTGAGACACAGAAAGTTTAAGCAGTCAGAGGGAAACATCACTCCCTGAGCCTGACAGTGGTTAGAGCCATCCCTGCCTGTTTCACTGTCTGTCCTTCACAAAATGCGCAATGAAAATAAATTTTGTTTTTGCTGCCCACCTATAAAGTTACACAGTGGAGTGGAAGCAGCCCAGACAGAATTGCGAATCACTCTGTTTGCAGCAAAGGTTATTGTGGAGTAATCTGAAGCAGGAACCTGAAATGATTTTCTTCTATTCTCTTTCCTTAATACCAAGGTTACTTTATAATGTTACATCAGTTGGTGTCTCAGTTAAGCCAGCACACCACAGAACCTCAGACATTTCTGGCTCAGTTCATTTCCAGATAGCTAACTCTCCAACTGAGAAGAGCACCTCAGGTTAGGAGTCACTTCGTTTCTCAGCATAGAAGAATGGCATTGATTTTATGTAGGTTGTCCATGAGAATAATCAAAATCTTCAGCACTGCATTGATCTATTTTGATATTGGCGTATTCATTAGTTTAATCAAATGTTTACTTAATTTCCCTAAAAATCTTTCCTCTGCTTCAAGTTTAAGTGGCAGTTTAAGTTGATGCCTTTCTAACCTGAGGAAACCACTTTCACAATTAGCCAATCAAGATCCTACGTAGTTCTAAAAGCTTTCATTCATCCTGCTCTCACTCTATCAGTGAAAATCATCCAGTATTTCAAAATCTCTCCCCTTTTCACTGGCGTCATTGATGTTTCTATTATTATGTTCATAGGAAACTGTGAGGATCAACAGTGACTGAACCTGGGCCCCATGTAAATTTATTCATGTTTCCTTACTTTTGTACTCCATATAACAAATTGCATTTATATAGCCCCTTTTTAATGTAGTAGAAAGGTCCCACCGTATTTCACAGGTGCAACCATCAAAGTTTGATGGTGCATCACAAAATTGAATATTAGGAAAGGGGAGCTAATGGTTAATTTTTTTTTGTACTTGTTATAAAAGCCAAGATGCTGTTAATCTTTCTCATGAGTTTACCTGCCTGCAGTTTCATTTTCAGGAATTGCCATCTGCAACTCTAGCTTTTCTGTTCAGCATCTTTTCTTTGAGCGCACACTCCAATTCCTTAGTTTCTAGTCTAAGATGTACTGTGCACTCATTTTCCATATTAAAGTGTGTTTGCCACCTATGTAGCCCATTGCTTAATTTGCTTGTGTATTCCTGAAGCCTTTTATGCTGTACTCTTTGTAGTTTGCAATTCCCGAGTTTTGTGCCTTCAGCAATTACTGAGATTAAGATGAGTACAACCAGGAAGCACTAAGATCAGAAGTAGACCCAATACTAAGCCCTCAACCCTTTTCTTCCTGTCCATCAACAAACTTGGCTGCCATGTTTTCTCATACAGATGGATTTTTATATTAAGATTGTGCTGAGTCAACAAGAGAATTATAAGTTTACAGACATTTAGAAAGTATGGAAGCGAAAGGTAAATATTAGTATGAATATAATTAATAGTTATAAATAATATCATAACCAAAATAGCACTTAAGAAAGCAAAGCTGATTGAACAATTATTTAAATATCTTTGTATGTTACTTAAACAGTTTCTGTTGGCTCCATCTATACTTCCTGATGCCTCAGGAAGGCAGCCAACATAATCAAAGACCCCTCCTGCTCCAGTTATAATTGCTTCCAACCTCTTCCATTGGGCGGAAGATACAGAAGTTTAAATCCACATACCAAAATATTCAAGAACAGCTTCTTCCCTGCTGTTATTAGATTTCTGACTGGACCTCTCAAATTTTAAACTTGATGTTAATCTCGCTCCTTGTGCACCTTCTCTGCAGCAGTAACATTATATTCTTCACTCTGTTCTATTATCCTAATACACTTTGTATGGTGTGATCTGCCTGTACTGCATACAAAATAGAGCTTTTCACTGTACCTAGGTTCTTGTGACAATAATGAATGAAATCAAATCAGCATTGTCTGCAGATTCACAATCAAATGAAAAAGTTGATGTTTTGAAAAAGGTAACAAAATTTCAAATTAATAGGAAGAATATATTTAGTACCTGGAATCATTAATTTTATAACTTCAGCCACTGTCTAGAGCAGTGAACGTCAACCATCAAAAATGTTAATGAAATGTTGTCCTGTCACTGTTAAGGGCAATTAGAAACCAGTTATTGTGCACTAAATTTAGGTCCAAATTAGCTGACAAAATGTTCTTTTGAATCCCTGATTCCCTTCTCTCCATTGTTGGAGGTCATAATTTCAGTTTCCCTGAAATTAATTAATTTTCCAGAATTCACTAGATTCTGGACAGTTTCCATCAGACTGAAGGTTACACGTCTAACCCCTCTGTTCAAGAAGGGAAGGAAACTATAACCCATTGTCTAGTGTGTGTCATGGGAAGTTACTAGAATTGATTATTAAGGCAGCAGTAACTGATCACTTTAAAAACTCCGTCAGTGCCATTAACAGGCTTTGGTTGAAAATTAATCAGTTGAAGGACACGGATGATTTATTGGTGGTGGTTAACAGATGAATAAAAAATACAAAGGTGATTTGGTGACAGGAAAAACAAAACTCAGTTGTGTGTAAGAGTATTTCTGGATATATACCTTCTATTTCAAAACAAAATTGGGACAAGTCAGTGTGGCTTTTGTGAAACGAAAATCTTGTTTAACTAATTTATGGGAGTTCTTTGAAAGAGTAAGATGCACTGTGGATAAAGGGCAGCCAGTAGATCTACTGTACTTGCTTTTCCAAAAAGCCTTTGACTAAGTGCTCCGCTTTGTCACTGCCAGCCCTGACTGTTTGACTCGCTTCTTTTCTCAACTGTAACCAGTCTCAGATTGATCTCTCTTCTCGCTATCACCCTGGGTCCCACCCCCCCACCTTAATAGTTTAAATCCTCCTGACCAGCTCTAGCAAATCTCCCTGCCAGTATATTAGTCCCCTTCCAATTCAGGTGCAGTCCGTCCATCTTGCAGGTCTCTTCTATCCTGGAAGAGACTCCAATGATCCAAAAATGTGAATCCTTCTCCCATACACCAGCTCCTCAGCCTTGCATTCATCTGCTCTATCCTCCTATTCCTACCCTCACTAACTCACAGCACCAGGAGTAATCCAGATATTACTACTCTCGAGGATCACCTTTTTAAGTTCCTGCCTAAATCTCTATATTCCCCCTTCAGAATCTCATCCTTTTCCCTTCCTATGTCATTGGTTCCAATGTGTACAATGACCTCCTGCTGGTCCCTCACCCCCTTAAGAACATTCTGCACCCTCTCTGAGACATCCTTGATCCTGGTACCAGAGAAGAAACACACCATTCTGATTTTTTGCTGCTGGACACAGAAATGTCTATCTGTGCCTCGGACTAGAAAGTCTCCTAACACAATTGCTCTCTTGGAACCCAACGCACCCCTCATTGCATCAGAGCCAGTCTCGATACTAGAAACTTGAGTGTTTGTGATACATTCCCCTGAGAATCCATTACCCCCCACATTTTCCAAAACAGCGTAACTGTTTGAAATGTGGATAGCCAGAGAAGACTGCTGCACTAGCTGCCTACCTCTCTTACCTTTCCTAGAGTTAACCCATCTATGTGACTGTATCTGCAACTTTTTTCCTTTCCTATGACTGCCATCCATCATATCCCCTTGCTTTTGTAAATTCCTCATTGCCTCTCACTGTCTTTCCAACTAATCCATTCAATCTGATAGGATCTTAATGGTAAGGTCCTGGGGAGTGTTGCTGAACAAAGAAACCTTGGAGTACAGATTCATAGCTCCTTGAAATTGGAGTCGTAGGTAGATAGGATAGTGAAGAAGGCATTTGGTATGCTTTCCTTTATTGAGTACAAGAGTTGGTAGGTCATGTTGTGGCTGTACAAGACATTGTCAGGCCACTTTTGGAATTTTGCATTCAAATCTGGTCTCCTTCTTATTGGAAACCTGAAAGGGTTCAGAAAAGGTTTACAAGGAATTTGCCAGAGTTGGAGGATTTGAGCATTAGGGAGAGATTGAATAGGCTGTGGTGACCTTATAGAGGTTAATAAAATCATGAGGGGCATGGATAGGATAAATAGACAAAGTCTCTTCTCTGAGGTGGGGGAGTCCAGAACTAGAAGATATAGTTTTAGGGTGAGAGGGGAAAGATATAAGAGACACCTAAGGGACAACTTTTTCACACAGAGGGTGGTATGTGTATGGAATGAACTGCCAGAGGAAGTGGTGGAGGCTAGTACGATTGCAACATTTAAAAGGCATCTGGATGGGTATATGAATAGGAAGGGGTTGGAGGGATATGGGCTGGTTGCTGGCAGGTGGGACTCTATGACTGTAAAGTGCTGCATTGTAGGAGGTCATACTGCAAGGAACAACATTTTAGCTTGCAGAGAAGACTGGATGGCAAGCAGAAAATTGTATAAATGAGTCACCTGGTTGGCAGGATATAACCAGTGGAGTCCTGCAAGTGTCTGTGCTGGGCATTTGCATTTCACAATTCACAACAATAACTTAGATGAGGGGATTGAAGGCATGGTGGCTAATACTTGCAACTGATACAAAAATAAGAAGGAAAGTATGCTGTGAAGACGATATGAGATTGCAGATGGATATAAAGACAGGAAGTGCTGAAGAAATTCAGCAGGTCTGGCAACATCTGTGGAGAGCAAAACAGAGATTCCAGTCCTTTGATGCTTAGTCAGAACTGAAAGCAGCTGCTAAAAAATGGTATTTATGCTGACAACAGGGGTGTGGTTGGGGGGAGAGGAGTTTGTAAAATACATAAAATATGTTGCTGAGAGAGAGAGGGAGAAAAGGGAAGCAGTCAAAGCCGATATTAAGTCAGGGAACAAGCAATTGCTGAATGGGTGTTCTTGGGAAGAGTGAATAGTTGAAAATGGGTTGGTTGTGTTGGGAGTAACCCATACAGGGCAAGTGCAGGGGGTGTGGTTTGGGTAATGAACATGGATGGATAGAGATTGATTGAGTTCAGAACTAGAGGGCATAGGTTCAGAGTGAGAGAGGAAAAATTTTAAAGGGACTTAAGGGGCAACTTTTTCACACAGAGGGTGGTGCATGTATGGAATGAACTGTCAGAGAAAGCGGTGGAGGCTGGTACAATTGCAACATTTAAAAGGCATCTGGATGGGTACATGAAAGGAAGGGTTTGGAGGGATATGGGCCAAGTGCTGGCAAATGGCATTAGAGAATTCCTCATCTTGATCAAATGGCTTATCCAGAGATTATGTTTCTTGGTTTTCGATTTCCCGGGCAGAGAATGGATCTATTTACACCCAGTCATGACCCAGCAGAAGTTTGTAACTTTCAATGATCTCTTTTCTGTCAAACTCTGGAGAATACAGGCCCAGCTTCACCAATATCTTCTCATAAGAAAACATTGGCCACTGGGTTTTTCTGCTGAACTTCCATTTGCACTCCCTCAATGGAAAGTAGAATGGCCTCATTCTGTGTCATTATGACTCTATTAACTTTTAATCATTCATGATTTCTTTCATTAATTTGAGTATCTGAGCATTGAGATCTGTTACAGTTCTTTCATTTACATGAGCTTTTGAAGGAATTTATTCAGAGATCCTGTTTTTAATTGGTGTGTAATTCTAATTTTCCTTTATTATATACCGGTTTCTTTTTTAACTGATCAGCTGGAAGCACTTTATCGCTTATAGTTACCAGCAGTTTCTGGGCATTTATCCATGACATTCTGGACTTGTATCTTGTAGATGGTGGACTGGGGAGTTAGGAGGTGAATCACTCTCCATATGACTGGCCCAGTTAAGTTTCTGGTCAATGGTAAATGCAAAACTGTCCATGGTGTGGAGGGCTCAACAATGTTAATTTTGTTGACAAAGACAGCATAAATGATTATGCTATACAGTTTGAAATTGAATATGGGAGGCTACTATGCTCAACCAAAGAGGAAAGTGCAAGAACATTAGGGACAACATTTGCAGACTTTCTCTCTTGTTATAGAGTCATAGAGATGTACAGCACGGAAATACACCCAGGACTAATCACTCCTCATGGCAGAAGTGGGTACTGCAGATGCTGGAGATTGGAGTCAAGATTAGAGTGGTGCTGGAAAAGCACAGCAGGTCAGGCAGCATCCCTGGCGCAGGAAAATCGATGTTTTGGGCAAAAGTCCTTTATTCTTGATGAAGGGCTTTTTCCCAAAATGTCGATTTTCCTGCTCCTTGGATGCTGCTCGACCTGCTAATGGCTCCTCATTATGAGACACTCGAGGGAACTGGCATCAGGAAGGGGCAGGACAGTGAAAGCTGCACACTGTCTTTGCCTCAGTTCCCCCAAACCACATCCCTCTCTCTGGTGATACCCACTCACTGGCCTTCACTCCTTGATCTCCTGCATAACCATGAACTGACACCAGTCTTGGTGGTCACGACAAACACTGAAGAGGCGTCAGCCTCAGAGGTGCTGGCAGATCACAGCAGCTGGGTCTTTTCCAAGGTCCTTCAATTTGGGGGCTGCTAGATTTCATACCAGTGTCTACCCTCTGGAAGTGATGGGGGTTCCTTGCTTGTTCTCTGATTGCTGGGCAACACCACAATTGGACTGACAGATTACGGTCCGTTGCATTGCCTTGTGTTTCTCTTTCAAGCAATGCATTCCAGATCACAGTTCATTGATTTAAAAAGAAATCCTATCTCTAAAACTTACAAAGCAAGAGGCTGTGCTGTGATATTTGCTTTCATTTACTATTCTGACGGGTTTAAAAATAACATTCAAATAATCAGTATTCTAAAACAGAGGCATGCTTGTTAGAGCTGATTGACTAGGAATGATTTTCTACCATATAGCTGTGAAAGAGGTTCAAATAATTAGCAAGCTTATTTATCTCAGCTTTACAGGGGGTCATTCTAATCAAAATGCATTTTTTGTGAGGGGAAGCTATGGCATCAGCAGGCTTAAACCATCTTCTGCCAGTAATGAGAACAGTCAGTGATTTAAATTTCAAGGATCTGTCAGGAGGTAATAATTTCAGATAAAGAGAAATCAAGTTTTTTTTTGTAGATTAACTATCTGAATTTCACTACCAAACAGATTAATCCTTGATAAGCATCACACTGCAAATCTTCATACATGGTCAGTAATGATCACAATTCTAAAATCTATAAGTGTCAAGTAATGAATAAAAATTAATATCATCTCCAAACTCTGCATTTCACAACACAGATTTGTTTACTCTTATGTAAAATATTTCCATATCATAACTGAAAATTCATCATTAAAAGGATGAATGCTTCATAATCAGGAAGATCTGCTACACACACGCGCACACACACATGCACACACGCACTTCCATTTCCACTTATTTTTATATCCTCCTAGTTGTCCTATACCCCAAATGTGGTTGATTGCCAATGGCCCCTTACTTGCCACCAAGCTGGACGGTCATCAAAGTTACACAAATCCTAGCATAATAAGACATACCTCTGCTTCAAAGTTCTGGAAACTTCCTGCTCCTGAGAGGCCAGAAAATTGGCTGTTAAATGGCTACAGACAGATGGTATTCTCCTTGGCAAGCTTGCTTTACCACCTTCACTGACCTTTTAGCACAATCCAATATTGTCTGTTACCAACCATTGCCTTGGTTTGTCTGCTCCTGAGACCTTCCTCTATCCTTTGTTGCTTGTGCATTTGACTTAAGCTCTCTTATCAGCCTCACTCTCCAGACCTCAGCTCATCCAAAACTGTGCCGGCCATATTTATTGACAGATTCTCATGCTGATTTTTAAATCCCTCCATGGCCTTATCCTATTGAATTTCTACAGTCTTCTTAAGCTCTGAATCCTTCAGAGCTCTCTGTACATCTCCAGTTTTGGCCTCTTGTTGTTCCTGATTATCTTTGCTTTTGCGTTGACATCTGTACTTTCCGCTGCTTGAATCCAAAGCTCTGGAACTCACTCACTAAACATTGTCAACTATCCACTTCTCTCACCTCTTTAAAGTTGCTTCTCAAATCGGACCTCTCTTGATCAAGCTTTTGGCCACCTGTCTTTATGTGGTTCATTGTCAAAGCTTATTTGATAAATTCCTGTGAAGTGCTGTGGATATTTCAGTATCTCAAAGCAGTGTATAAAGTTGAGTCAAAACTATAGTAACAATAAAACCAGTTAACCATCCACCACAGACTGGCACTGATTCAGGCATGACAATGGCACAAATCAGCCTGATGTAATCTGCAATGTCCTCCTCATTAACATCTGGGGTTGCGCCAAAGATGGAGGAATGTAGATTAGTTGAGCACATGCCTGATAGACATACTTGTAAAGCTTTTCCCTACCGCCAATGTTCCAGAGACCTACCACCCTCCTTGGCTGTATGCCAACACACGGACAGGACTGTCTCACCAGATGTAGCACCATAGTGGTATAAGTCAGAAGATATAGCTTTGGGAGTCCTCGACATCTGGGCCCCAGGAGGTGTTACAACATGCGGTCAAATATGGACGGGAGAACTATCTACTGATTATTGTCTACTATTCTCCCTAGGCTGATGAATCAGTGCTCCTCCATGCAAGGGCACAGCATGTACTCTAATGTAAACTCCTTCAAGGTCCACCATCAACAGTGGCTTAGTAACATCATAACTGACCAAACCGATTGATTCCTAAAGAATAGAACCTCCAGACTAAGTCTGTAACAAGTTGAGGGAGAACCAACAAGAGGGACAAACCAGGCATTTGATGAAGTCCATACATGCAATTTGTGAATAAAGTTAAAGTTGTGGAATAAAAATGGACAGTGGCAACACAGATACAAAATAGCGTGAGTGATAGGAAATGGTGTAAGAGTTAATAGATTTTCTTTAGGATTGGAGAAAGGTTTGTAATGGAGTTCCCAGGGTTGGTTTGGATCTGACATTCCTCTGTTGTGTGAATGCACATAGACACATTGCTGTGAGGGTCCACAATGTTGCCATGCCAATCCCATTTGCAGTATAGAATTTCAGTTGTGGAAGTTGTTACTGCTGCACATGCACCTTGAGGTCCGCACAAAAGAAGAAAAAGGGAACACTGGTTGGGTTTCTTGCTTTTCCTAAAATATATGAACAACCTAGACCTTAGTATGGAAGGCAGTTTCAAAATTTGTGGATGATACAAACTTCAAGACCATTTGAACTGTGATGAGGATGGTGATGAACTTCAAAAGGACATCAGTTGATGAAGTGGACAGGCAGATGATAGAGGAAATTGAATTTTAAAAGGTATAAAATTTGTGGTTTATTGGTTGTTGGAAGAACACAGAGGCAGTTTAAAATAAAGGACACAATTCTGAAGGGGCTGTGATAGTAGAGGCACCTGGGTATATATGTTCATAAGTTATTCAAGGTGACAGGGCAGATTGCATGAACAGTTGATAAAACATTTAGCACCTCAGGCATTCTTAATAAGAGCATAGAGTACAATTGTAAGAAATTTACATTAAACTTGTGATTTGGAAGGATCTGAAGGCATTCATTAGAATGCAGGAAAATTTTATGGGAATGGTTCGTGGGTGAGGAGCTTCAGAAACATACACTGAAGAACATGGAAATATTTTCCTTCGAGAAGACCAGGTTTATAGGAGGTTTAATAGAGATATTCAAATTCACGGAGATTTGGACAGAGTACGTAGGAGACGAAGGGCTTATGCCCGAAACGTCGATTCTCCTGCTCCTCGGATGCTGCCTGCCCTGCTGTGCTTTTCCAGCACCACACTCTCAACTACATAGGAGGAAAGAAAAGTTTTCATTGTGGAAGGATTGAGAACAAGACATTTCAGATTTAAAATAACTGGCAAAAGCAGCAATAGCAACAAGAAGAAAATCTTTTTACGCACTAAGTGGTTAAGATTTGGAAAGTACAGCCGGAGCGTGCGATGGAAGCAGTCGTCAATTGAGATACCAAGGAAGGTTTGGATTATTATCATAAAAGTAATTCTCTGCAGGCTTACGGGAAGAAAGCATGGAAGTGTTACTGAGTTATGACCCCATCAGACAGTTGGTGCAGACACAATGGGCTAAATGGCCTTTTCACATTGTTTCTTTGCTTGTCCATCACCATTCATGACTGGATGTGGCAGGACTGCAAAGCTTTTAATCTGCTCCATTGGTTGTAGGATTATTTAGCTTTGACTATTATGTGCTGAATCACTGTTTTGTATGCATGTAGTCCCACATGACAGCTTCATCAAGTTGTCATCTTAGTTCCAGGAATGCATGTTACTTTTCCCTGTGTGCTGTCTAACACTCTCTATTCAGACAGTGTTGGTCCCAAGCATGATGGCAATTGCAGAGTGAGGAATATGCCAAGCCTTGATGCTACAGGTTGTAGTCATATATGACATTACTCAATTGTATAGTAGACAGAATGTCTTCTTGGACTGACAGCAGCATACTGTTAGTGGAAAATACCACCCATGTCACCACTACATTGCAACAGAGCAAAATAGCTTGCTTAACCTCATGTTCAAACTTTTCAGATACATTACTCTGGAAAGGCAAAGTAAGGTAAATCAAGTGCTTTTCATTTCCAAATCACAATGAAGTATTTGCAAAGATTTTCAGTCAGAAAAGCCAAATAATTGATTCATCTTGGCCTCATTGGAATGCCTCACTTTCATAGAAGGTGGTCCTCAGTCAATTCAATCTTGACCTTGATAACAATCCAGCTGTGGTACTGGAAACTTTGTTCCACAATGAACTGTGTTTCTAGTCTAACTATGTTAATACAGCTAAAACATTGGCATCTATTCAACAAAGTGGAGAAGTCCCAAGTATGTCCTGTCTTCACAAAACCAGCTAATTATCACCCCATTAAGCAACTCTGGATAATAGGGATATTGCCATCAGTGCTTTCAAATAGAATTTACTCAACAAACATCTTCTCATTAAATCTCAGTTGGGTTCCATCAGAAACACCCCAATCATATCTCATTCCAGTCTTGCTCTAAACTTGGACGAAAGAGTTAAACTCCAGAGGTGAGATAAAAGTGGTTGTCCTTGACATCAATGAGCTCTACAAAATTGAAGTAATTGGGAATCAAGGAGAGAACTCTACACTAATTGGAGTCATGTGGTTGGCATATTCCTCACTCTGCAATTAACTTCAAGCCTGGGACCAACTCTGTCTGAATCGAGAGTGCTAGACAGCATGCCAGGAAAAGTAACGTGCATGCCTGAAACTGAGATGACAACCTAATTAATGATTGGAGTTATACCTAGCACAAAGGGTAATGGCTGTCGGAGGGCAGAACCTAGGATATTGCTGCACAACTTCCTCAGGGCAGAATTCTAGTCTCAGCCATCTTCAGCTTCTTCATCATTGAGCTTTCCTCCTTGATAAGATCAGAAATGGAATGTTCATTGATGATAGTTTCGTGTTTAATTCCACTCACAACTCTTCACATGCTGATTCAGTCCGTGTTCATATGCAACTAGATTTGGACAAAATTTAGGCTTGGAGTTTAAAATGAAATGAAATATTCAAGACAACCAACTCCAACAAGAGAAAGACTGTTGACCTCCACATGATTTTCAACACCAATTACCAGTGCTGATTCTGCTACTAATGTCCTGGCATTTATCATTGACCAGAGACTTAATTGAATTAGCCACATGACTACTGTATCTATAGCAGGTTTGAGAGCAGGTAATTCATCTCTGGATTCCATAAACCTTTAACAGATAAAAATCTAGAGTGTGATGGGATATTCTAGATGAGGACAGCTCCAAAAAATCACGAATTCTTTGACACTATCGAGAGCAAAACAGCCCCCTTGATTGGCAACATATCCACAAGCATTCACTCATTCCAACATTGGTGATTTATGGCTGCAGTGTGTAACATCCACAAGAGGCACTGCACCATCTCACCAAGGTTCCTTTGACAGCAGCTCCCATACCTGTTGTGATCTCTACCAGCAATAAAAACAGAGGGTAGTAAGCATTTGAGAACCCAGCACCTCCAAGTCACATACTGTCACAACTTGCAAATGTGCTGATGTTCCTTCAGCATGAATTATTTTTAAAGTTGTTATTGCAGTGTCACCAGTTCAGTATCAAAGCAATTATTTGCCTGTATTTGGCCTCCCACAAAATAATTTTTTTTTCCCTGTTACTTTTGCCCAAAGTAGCAACAAAACTGCAATTGGTTCTCCTCAATTTGAATGCAGGGATGACCTGCCCAAAGGCATTTATGGAGATTAACTTACCAAAGATGAGTAGAGATAAACATATTGTGGAAATGTGTTTTGTTTTATATATATCATGGAGAAAAATATTCTACTGAACTTTGGGGATTTAAATAGTACATTAGCACAATAGATTTTCTATACACATGGAGCATTGGTACCCCCGGAATTTTGCTTAGTTGTTTTTACAGATTATGTAATACTCACAGGGAAATTTAATTAAATCAGAAGACACTTGGTTTTTCTAAGATTTAAATATATTGAATTGATTCCACAGCTGCAGTCAATTTAAATCAACTGAATTAATCTCAGAAAGAAACTGACACTCGTGAGTATATTTTCTGAAGATATTCAAACTTTTCTGAAACAAGTTTAGTAAGAAAGTTGTGCAGAATTATTCAGGTATAACATTGAATCAGATTTCCTATTCAATCCTTTGTTTTCAAATCAGCTTAAGCTTCCTCAAGTCACACAATAAAGAGGTGAGTCCATGGCTAACAAAATGGAATCTCTAATAATAGTGTGAAATGACGGAAGTTGGAGAACAAAAACTAAGAAAGACATGTGTTTTCTGAATTTATCTAAGATTCTTTTAGGGTTTTTAGGTTGGATATTTTTATTGGGTTTTGGATATCCGTTCCATAGATGTGCCTCGATGTGATGTTGTGAGATGCATTGATGATCTGCCACCAAAATGCTGTGATACCTATATTAACTCCTATAATGTAAATATGGATCACATAGTATAGAATTTGAACTTTTAATCTAGCTCCTGGTATTTACATATTTCTACATCTGGGCTTAAGCTAAGCAATTCAGATGTACTGTATCACTCTTTCCTCAGTGTGTCACATTACAAGAGAACTGAGCTTAGTGAAATGGAGACTGAGAGCTTTATACCATCAGGTCACCTATCATGATATGGTGATGATATCATGAACATATCCCTTAAAGGTATATCACACACATCTGAACAAATGTTTACCCTACTTGGCCACTGTCCAGATATGTGTAGGAAGACTGGGAGACTAGAACCCTCATCATAATTTTCAGATCACTCCATACCCTAATCTCTCCTTAACCAGCAAGGCTAGATCTCCCCATTCTTCAAATTCTGGCACATCCAAAAATTCTGCTCTTGGTGGCTGTACTTACAACCAACAAAGCCTAAAGGTTTGGAATTTTTTTTGTAAACTTCAGTGATATTTCAATCCTTTTCCTAATGTGTCCAAATGTTTTCTTTTTGTATCTCATTATCAATTATTTTCTTTGAAATTGGTTCTGTTAATCTCTTTGGAACATTTTATTATGCTAATGATGCTACATAGATGCAAGTTGTTATTATCATTGTACATTGATTTGCTAGAATCCATCACAGCATTGCATTGTGATCTGCCTGTCTTAGGTAGAGGAATAAAGGTTCTACCAAAGTAGAGCTCAGAATATAAATCCACAGGCAAATCTATTGAATATTAAACAGATAACTGCAAAATGCTTATCACATCTGAGCATTTACAGTAATTAAAATTACTACCATTCTCAAATGTCAAAATACTTCTGCACTAATCCTTAACATTAAATTGACTGCATAAAGATGTTGCTAATTGGCTATAGGACCTTTCTGATTAGTTCCAGACCCCTTGTTGCTTCAGACTGATTAGTGTGTTAAGGCACAGCTAAATAGAAATTTCCAACATGCATCTTTCGGCTATTATTCCAATTCTACAAAGCTTCATGGACCTACTCCTAATTTCCAGACCAGATACAAGTCTTCAATAAAGATACAGCTGTCAATCTGTTACTTTAAAAAGATCTCTCAGATTAAATCATGCAAGGTGTGAGTTCCACACAGAAGGACTAAAGTACCAAGCAACATACAGATGTTGAAAGTGAAGCAAAAAATTGCAATTGCTGAAAATCTAAAACAATAGTAGAAATTCTGGAGAAATTCAGTAGATCTGACAGCATCTGTGGTGAGAGGAACAGAGTTAATGTTTTAGCTTAATAAGCTGCCATCAGACCTGAAAAAAGTACAAGTGCAGAGGCAGGAAAGGGAATTGTGGGAATGGCAGGTAAGAGAGAACCACCTTTTCACAATGTGAGTTAAGGTATGGAATGCACTGACCTGAAGGTTGGTGGAAGCAAATTCAACTGAGGCATTCAAGAGTGCATTGGATGATTATTTGAAAGAAACAATGCGCCAAGGTATAGGAAAAAGGCAGGAGATTAAGCACTAGATAAAATGTTCAGAAAGCCAGTGCAGAAATGATGGGTCAAATGGTTGTCTTATGCACAGTAACAATCTGTGATAGATCATAGTCAACTAAACTGCCAATGGAGTCATGATAGAAGTCAATAAATAATCCAGAATAGGTAGAGATGATTATTTTCTCAAGAGAATGATTGAACTTTGTACTCAGAATTATTTGAAACATTTATGAAAGATCAAACAAGTTAAAATTGTCATCTTACAGCATAGATAAAGCTGAATGTTAACTCACCCGCTCCTCCTCTTCTCTCAGATCAGGCATGGTACTGATACAGAGACTTATTGTAGTGATTGTCACAAATATAACAGAAAGGCAAGCAAAGAGCTTTCCTGGTATCCCTGAATCGGGATTTTCCACCATGTCCCTGAGGTTCTTCATGCAGTGACCCAAGCGAGTCGTGTCATCAAAGGCACCCTGTGATTCTTCAGTAAGTAACACTTCATAATCCCTCTTCAGTTCCTCTTGATCCTCGACTTTCTGATACAGTTTACGGCGACAACACCATTCCAAGTTTTCATCCTCAATGCCCCAGTAAACCAACTCTTCCTGAAAGGAGAGAGCACACATTTCTCTGAGGAGTCTTAGTTTTCCAGCTGTCAGGAAAGTCATGATAGTTCTGAAGGCACAAGGATTGCGGTCAAAGAAAAATTCATTGTGGGTTACATCATAGTCATCACAGATGTCCATGATTTCATCATAACCACTACATTCTTTGAGTTTGCCTAGACGTGTTAATGGGATCTGGTCAAGTATAATCCATGGCATCTTATACTTAATGCCTCCAACATTAATGATCGCATACCGAAGTCTGTCATTGAGTTGGGGGACATAGCAGACATCTTCATCTGGTTGAAGCAGTTTGACTTTTTGGTAAAAGATTCCTTTGTTGGTGTGAGTCTCCACACCCCCAGTGGTGCAAGTGCAGATCTTGTGCTGTCCATCCAATCTGCCCTCAGCCAGCAGAGCCATTGTAACTTCATCTATAGCTTGGCAGGACCAATCATTTGTTTTATCTCATGGAGAATGATCCAGTGAAATAAAGCTGTTGCATCTGTAAAGAGAAAAGATCAGTTGAAAATCTTATCCATACAGTCACCTTAAAACTGGGTAGTCAGACACAATGATGGGCAAGGCTAAAGGCGAGAGGCTGTATCTGTCACATGGGATACTAGAGACGGTCAAACGGTATTTGTGTGTATTCTCCCTTTGCTAGTGTCTCTTTCCACTTCTTTGTTTTCTCAAAACTATTTTTCTGTGTCATTTCAAAAGCCACCTACTTGTAAGTATGAAAATAATAGATTATCATAGAGGAACAGCCAAACCTGCATTCATAAGGAAAGCACTTCAGCTTAACATACTTTGGGCGGGAAATTGGAAATATCATCTGCACCTTCAATGATTTTGAAGAATAGACAGTTCTAGGGTAAAAGCTGAACAAATAACGTAAAAACAGCATTGCAATTTAGCAACGCAATTATAAATGCTAACAATTCACTGCAAATGAATTTCTAGGATGATAGAATTCAAAAGTAAAATGTTGTCATAGACTTACCAGACCATAGAGCTGCCTTCTCATTAGAGAGAGGTGACTGGTGGTGATTTAACCTGAGGATCACCATGCTTCAGGTGAGCAGACAGGTTGAGAAGGTGATTTTTTTCATGGTAACATCAGCCAGTGTGGGAATTGAATCCATGCTGTTGCTATCACTCCAGCTGTCCAGCCAATTGAGCTAAACTAACCCCCCTGCATGGCCCCAGAGAATATAAAAGTTGTTGTACAGTGTATAGGACACTGGTCAAGCCACAAATGGGGAGAAACGCATAGGTCTGCTCTTCATTTTGGAAAGAGGACATAAAGCACTTGAGTAAGTGGATTGAGAACTGGCAGATTATAGCTATTGGACATAATTAAAATGGCTCAGCTTTCAAATTTTAGAAAAGAGAAGTCTTAGAGAATGCCTGATAGAAATTTTTAAAATTAAGAATGGGTGGAACAAGGTAGCCAGAGTGAATATTTCTACTTAGTAATTATCTTGTAGTTATGGCCCCTAATATCATATCTGAGTTGAATCTCAGACATTTCATTCCTCAGTGGTTAGAATTAGTGGGAGGTAATGGCCTAGTGATATTGCCACTCAACTATTAGTCCAGAGATCCATGTAATGTGCTGAGGATAGGAATTCAAATCCTGCCATGGCAGATGGTGAAGTCTGAATTCATTACAAATCTGTAATTAAGAGTTGATGATGAATTAATTGCCAAGTGTCAGGAAAAAACCAAAAGAACTGCAGATGCTGGAAATCAGAAACAAAAACAGAATGTCCTGATGGAGGATCACTGGACCTAAAACATTAACTCTAATTTATTTTCACAGATGCTGTCAGATCTGCTGAGTTTTTCCAGCAATTTCTATTTTCGTGTCAGAAAAACTCATCGAGTTCACGACTGAAGTGTCCCCAATATACAAGCTTCTTACTTGCGAACACAATACCATACAGGGGTGTACTTTTAAATATTTGACATCTGAATATTTCCTGTACTTAAAAACGGCTGCTTTATATTGTTCTACATTGTGTTCTGACTTGTAAACAAATCAACTATGGAACAGACTCAGGAACGGAACCCTTTTACAACACAGGAACTGCCTGTAATGTCCTTCAGGAAGGAAACTGATGTCCTTAACTGATCTGGCCTACATATGACATCAGACCTACAGAAATGTGGTTAATCCTTAACTGCCTCTGTGCAATTAGGGATGGGCAATAATTGCTAGTTTAGCCTGAATAAAACAAAATGTGGAACTTGTTACCATAGGAACTGATTGAGGCAAATATTCCATATGCTCGCAAAAGGAAATTAGAAAAATACATGAAAGAAAACAGACTAGAAAGATATGCAGCAAGACTGAGATGTGGAGAGTAGAATGAGAGGAGACTTTTGAGGCATACAAATACTTCCAGAGGCGAGATGGATCATGTTGCTTGTTTCCATTGCTGGTATGTTTGATGCAATGAAGCAGGTTTTTGGTATGCAGACTGGAGCTTAATTACATTTTGCTGTAGTACATGCTATATGTTGTCAGTGTGCCATAGCGCTAACCAGTACACTTTTTTTATTTTAGTATATTACCCTTTAAGTATAATCTGAAATTATTGCTTAATATCAGGCATTTATATTTACTCTAAGAGTAATGATCATTTTTATTTAAAAATAATCAAACATAAAACAAGTGAGTTACTCATAATTCAAATACTTAAACAAGAATTAGGATAATATCATTTCACTGTGGCTTACATTATCGTCTTAATGAGTATATTTGTTACTATCCAATATTCTGTGAGACTTTTAGAGGAAACAGTCTGTTATAAATGTCTCAATGTGTTGTTTATATGTGGGTGGAGTGATATTCCCATGTTTCAATTTAAAAAACAAACTGAAAACTCAACATTCAATGAAAACAATGAACAAAGGATATCAAAATATATACATTCAGTATATATCTTTTTAAATAAATCAGTTAAATAATCCAAAGATTCCATGATGTGTTCTACGTGTGGAATCACTTGAGGATTAGCAGAGCACAACTTTTCCAGGCTAAAGTCCCTGACAATAATGCGAAGAAATGTAATCAGATTAGCAACCTGGGTCATCCACTATCTACAGAATATTATGAATATGATTTTAACAGGCTCTGGGCTCCATCCTGGAAAAAGGAAAGTGCATTTTGTATCTAAAATCATCTAAAGATATATCCATTATTCTTTCTGATTTTGTCACATTCTGTATGCAAAAGAATCGCAGATTTTCCTGGTTAATGAAATGGCACAAGGAATCCTGGCAGACTGAAACTCCACAGGGGTTTCTGGGTTTCCAGCCAAAGAAAGCACAAAGGTTTTTGTGTTTCTTTGCTTTTGAGTTGTGGGCTTCACTGGTAAGGCCTATGTTAATTGCCCACACCTAATTTGCTTGAGGAAGTGATGGTGAGCCAGCTTCTTGAACTGCTCCAGTTCATGTGGTGTGGATACACCCCAAGTGCTGATACAGAGGAAATTTGAGGATTTTGAACCAACAATAATGAAGAAACAGCGATATAGTTTTACGTCAAGATGGTAAGTGGCTTGGGGATGACAATGCAGGTGGTGGTGTTCCAATCTATCTGCTATTCTTATCCTTCTAGAAAAATAGAGGTGTGGGTTTGGATGGGTCCATTGGAAATTTGGTGAGTTACTACTGTGCACCTGCACCACTGTGTGCCAGTAGCAGAGGGAGTAAATATTCAAGGGGTGCAATGGGTTGACAATCATGTAGACTGCTTTCTCTTGCATCCTGTCAAACATCTTGAGTATTGTTGGAGCCACACTAATGGAGAAATGGAGAGTTTTCTCTCACACTTGTACCTTGTCGATTGTGGACAGACTCTGGGAAGTTTGGAGGAGTTAAATTTCTAGCCCGTGACTTTGTAGCCACACTATTTGTACGGCTGTTCCAATTTAATTTCTTATCAATGGTCACCTCTAAGGATGTTTATGGTGGGAGATTCAGTGATAATAATGCCATTGAACATCATGAGGAGATGGTTTGATTCTGTTTTGTTGGAGATAGAGAAGTGGTCTTGTTAGGAATTGCCATTGTAGATGAGCTACTGTTAAAAGTTATATGCACCTACAACATTCAGGTAGAAAGTCAGCGATAAATGTTCCACAGCAGGGAGTGAGTCAGCTTGAACTAGATAGATGAAAGAAAAATAGCAATGTAGATAACAAGTGCTTGATAAACAAAATCTCGGTATGCCGGATCACAAAGGAATTGAAATAAGTTATTTTTGAATTAATGGTAATATCAAAAAAACCTTTTGGAGCACTGACAACTACAAAAGAACACTTCCATGCTAATGAAACACTCAAAACAGCATTAATGTTAATGCCGTGAAGTATTACAAACTGCTCTCTATATAAGCAGTTCCAGCAATATGTGGATCATCGGAACAGGTACTGAATTAGGACAAGGTTTTTACTAGAGAATGAAGGTGAAGGAGATAAAAATCAGGAAACCCATCCTACATTATTCTGTGTTAAGTTTAGATGGAGAGTGACAGCTTCAGCATGTTATCCAAGGCTAGTGTGCAGCAGTGAAATCATCATCCAACATGACTCAAATATCAAAGAGAGAAAAATTAGGAAACAAAATGACATGCCATATTGTCAATTACAACTAAGCAATAAATACTCCCCCTATATAGCCAAGTCACAAATGATAATGTTCATGGCAGTAACCATAGACATTATTCATCCTCAGCATTTTCAGTCTCCCTGTTGCTTTTAATATGTTCGGCCTCATCATCCTCCCCCAACACCACTCCTCCTTTGTATTGTTCAACTGGGCTATTTTCATTTGGATCTAATCTAATTTAAACACTCAACTGTCTTCACCGAACCTATGTCAGTAACTACTTGCATTCATAGAAATGGCCTTAACACTGGCCTTATTGGAGTCCTTCACTTCACTTCATGTCACAATTGGTCAACCTGCCTAATCTCAATTCTCTTCTTGAACTCATTTCCATCTCTCTTTTCTTCTTTAAAATCCTTGTTAGGATTGACCTTATCTGATATTTCCTCCTTTGGTTGAACATTCATTCTATAATTATTATGCCTCTGTGAAGCAGTTTGAAATGCTTAGATATGTTAGACACAAATTGCTGCTGCAGACACTAATCATTTTTGACATTAAGAAAATGGTATTGGAGCAAGATATATTAAATCAGCATACAATAAACAAATAAAAACTTCATTTTGTTTGGGTGTTATTCTCATCAGTAATACTCATCAGGAACTATTGTAAAATAAAACATTGTAAAGTCCTCCAGTGTGATGTTAAATCAGTACTACTGTTGACTTCTAAGCACAAATAATTATCGATCAACAAAGTTTATTAAGAATTTTAAATGTAATTGTATCTTTGTGGGAATGTGCATTGTGTTTATAATCAAAAATAGATAATAGGAAATTTTGATTTACTCATGTTCAGAAAGTTCTCTTTTGTGCCCTGATAAGAGAGGGTCAGGATTTCAACTTCCAATGTGTTTTCAGTTGGTAATGAATGGTTCCAGTTATATTCTCCTCTTCTGGAAGTTACATAGACTGAATGAGTCTATTGAGGGAACCGTGCTTTCCATGAATTTTTCTTCTCTCCTTTTTCAATCAAGATACTGTATTCGCTTCTGATCCTGGTCAGGTCTCCTCCAAATTGTCCCAAATTTTAATCTGTGGATTTTCTAAGACAAAATGAATCCTTAATTTATACCAAATAAAAACATAATAGGTTTATGGCCCAAGGTGTTTACCCCCGCCCCCACTGTTGTAACCACAGTCTAAACAATCTTCCATCATCTTTGTAGGGTTCCCTACTCTGATACAGTTTGGATTAGGCCACTTTTCTGGAAGGACTGTCTGACATAGTTATTAGCTTTTTAAGCCCTTCAGAAAAGCAACCAACCCCATATGACATATCTTAAAATCCAAACTCTAAAAATTATATGTCTACTGGTTCCTGCTCCACCAACAAAATTTAAGAATGTAGAAAGGATGGTAAATTAGAGTGGGTGGGTTGCTGTCAAATCAGTAACAGAAAGAGAAATGGAAAAGGAAATAAATATTGGATAAAGACAAGAGGAGAAGTAACAGAGAGGGATTGTGAGAAAGAACAATTTTAATATAGGCATTTTTAAAACCACCAGTTGTTTACTTTCGGTGGTAGGATGGTTCTCTTTGCTATCTTTTCCCACCCTCCTCTCTGACCTATCACCTTCATCCCCACCCCCATCCACCTATTGTACTCTTTTACTACCTTCTCTCCAGACCCACCCCCCTCCCATTTATCTCTCCACCCTGGAGGCTCCCTGCCTTCATTCCTGATAAAGGGCTCTTGCCCGAAACGCGAGTTTCCTGCACCTTGGATGCTGCCTGACTTGCTGTGCTTTTCCAGCACCACTCTAATGTAGACTCTGATTTTCAGCATCTGCAGTCCT
Organism: Chiloscyllium plagiosum; assembly: GCF_004010195.1. NCBI lineage: Eukaryota > Metazoa > Chordata > Chondrichthyes > Orectolobiformes > Hemiscylliidae > Chiloscyllium > Chiloscyllium plagiosum. The sequence continues at coordinate 91,884,481 of NC_057713.1, forward strand.
CACATTTTGCCTGGATGGTTGACTGCTAGTGAGTACTAAAGTGCATTTTCACTGAACTTAACTTTGTGGAGTATGTTTGCAACAAGTTGCAACAGGGAATTACTGTGAAAACAAATTATTTTCTTGAAAACTGTCATGAGGTTAAATGGCAAGGTGTTATTTTAAAAAAAAACCTAATGGAGATTTAAGACAAACTGTCTGGTATTTTAATGGGATATCTTTTCCTCAACAACAGGTTGTTTTTGTTCTCTGTTCACTGACTTTGGCTGGAGGGCTGGATGGTGGTAGTTGGAGGGGGGTGGGCAGTAACGTAATATGGGAAGAAGTCAGAATAGTATCATGAGGAATAGCTGACAGCATCACTCTCAAAAGTGTACAGCTTACTGAAGTGAATAATGGATGCAACAGGTAGAAATGCCCATAATTAACACAAATACACATATTCTTATTACTCCCCACTACATGCATGGGCCTCCTCCTTGTAGTAGATTGAAGGTTTGGACCTAGCTAAGTGAATGCTGCCACCTAGATTGATACTTTTGTTGCTCTTATCCTACAATGAGAAAGCAGAAAAGATGAAAAACCTTCAGTTACCATGATAGCTAACATCTAAATGACAACATGAGGCCTACCAGATTTAAGCCATTTCATATGGCTTGCTATGAGGCTTTCTGAGAGCTAAATTTGTGCAAGATCCAATGTGGGCAGAATCTTCTTCTGGTATTGAGGGTCTGACTTGCCAGCTGGAGTGTGCTGGGAGATCTGTGGTGCTTCTTTTCTAGAAGGCTCACCAAACCATATGTCAGTCAGGTCATGGTGAGACTGCCAGTCGATCTTCCCTTGGAATCATGACTCTGGGGATAGAGCTCCTGCTGTGTGAGAGCTACCAGCCAATCAGAGACTGGTAGTGGCTTTAATCAGGCCCACCCTCCCAATATCGATCCCTCGAATGGGCGCTGGTTGCCTTTGACTGAGGAATTACTGACACGCCAAGGTGATAAGAGGACACAGTTTGACATGTGGTGCACACCCCATCATCATCATCAGGCATGCTTTTAGCTGAGTTACTTGCAGCCATGATGTGGCCTTTTACTAGTGACCATTAATTGCACACGTGGTCTTAATTGGTGGCACAGCCAGAAAGTTGACTGTGGGGCTTCCAGCCCAGAATATAGTTCTGATGGAGTTAGGAAGGTGGTAGCATTCAAGTCCCTAACCAACTTATCCAATTAAAGCTCATCCTGCCTCCATGTTCACTACTAGTGAAAGCAGAAAATTCTGTCCCATGTCATTCCTTGTTGGTAAACAACTAATGTCCTTTAACATATCAAGAGAAGTGACTAGAACTGGATAAACACTCATAACACAGTGCTTTCTTGGACGGTGGGGCAACTCCTGGTACCTTGCTTAAGCTAATAAGTTTCATCCTGCACCAAAAGACAAAGCTTAGAGAGTCACAAAATTTGCACGGAGTGCTTTGGTTATCTCCTTCCATTGGATCAGAACCTACTGCAATGGTGCCCTCTGATAACCTTTTCCAAAAAACTATGACTTCCTTTTGCTGAGGTCTTACAAGAACCTTTCTGAATTTTCTCAACAAATCTGAAGTAAGCTTTGATTTTCCAAACAAACTTTTGAGATTGTGTATAAAGCAGAGCTTGTTGTCTCATGGTAATGTGTTGCAGTTCACGCAGAGAATCCACGTTTCTGTGGCAACGTGCATTGTTGCATGCATTGTGTGGACTGGTTATGCATTGTAATGGTAGAGACTCCAATTTTATTTCCATGACACAACTGAACAAGAATGTCTTCCATTCGTACTACATGCCTGTCAGTTGTGTGTGTTGGAAGGATTTACAGATTGATACATAACTGCTTGGCTGTGTTATGAACACAATTTCATTGACCAACAAGTCTTAGGAGGGACTTAAAAGCAGAATGGACATTGATGCTACTCACACTTCCATAAGACCACTTGCTGTATTTGATAGCGAAATGTCTTTGGGTAATGTCTATCTCTTTAATTTAAGCTGAATGTGGTTTCCTGCCTTTGAGTGGGGAAGCTTCCAATTGGAAGTTGTTTCAACACTTGAAGATTGTTGACATTATACAGTTAAGGACTGATCTCAGCAGTTATCTCAGTTAAAATGGAATCAGCACTTGCTATGCTCAGTGAACAGAAGTACCATCCTATCAAACCTTGGGCACTAATCACAGGACATCCAAGCTCATATTTGAAAATAGAATTATCACTTTAGCTCTGCTAGAATAATGAGGGGCCGGAATCACACTAGATGGTATGGAGAAAATTTATGAAAATGTTGCTAGGAATGGAGAAATTTAATTTGAGGCAAGATTAGACATGCATTCTTTGGAACAGTGGTGGCTGACATGAGATTTAATTGAGGTGTGTAATATTATGAGGGGCCTAAGATAGGAAGATCCTAAATAGGAAGGATCTATTTCCATGAGCAGAGAGACCAGTGACCAGTGAACATAGATTTAAAATAACTGGTAAACAGATTAGAAGAGAGTTGAGCATTTCTTTTCACCCAGTTAGTGGTAAGGATCTGGAGCTCTGCCTGAAATGTTGGTAAAGAAAGAAATACTCATTACATTTTTAAAAATACTTGGAGGGCAACCAAGAGCTTTTCTACCAACATAAACACATATGGCCAAATGGTTTCCTTCTGTGACATAAATTTGCCTTGTTTCTAATGGCAACAAAAGTATAAGTTAAGAATTGAATGGAATAATTTCTGAATAAAGAGCTTAAATTGAACCTCCCTAAATACGATAGTATGTTTCCATAACTTTCAAAGAAAGATGTTTATCCAAGAGTGAATTGCTTCAACATTACCAATGGCTGGTTGACGAATACAAGTATTTTTCCCTTAGTAAACAAGAAGGTACTGGAATTGGAAGAGCAACTTAAGAAACATGTTCTGCACAGCCACTTTTAGTGACCAGATTCTATAAATTGAACGATAAATGTTGACATTACAATTTACAATGGTAAATCTTATCAAGATTGAGAGTAAAACTAAAGGCATCGGGAAGTAAGACTTATGAATAGCATGTAAGATTTAACTTCACATAAGATATTTATTGATACATAGATAACACATAATTTTGTCATTATCGAGTCTAAAATGCAATTTGAATAATGAAATTAATTTTTCATATATCAAATAGCAAATAAACTCATTCTTCCACAGATAGTTGGATATTCTAATTTAAATGTTCCCAAATTGGGAAAAGGAAAAATACTTAACATCAACTCGAACTCAGCACCGCCTTCCTAACCTGCAATCATCTTCCTGACCTCTCCGCCCCCACCCCACTCCGGCCTATCACCCTCACCTTGACCTCCCTCCACCTATTGCATTTCCAAAGCCCCTCCCCCAAGTCCCTCCTCCCTACCTTTTATCTTAGCCTGCTGGACACACTTTCCTCATTCCTGAAGAAGGGCTTATGCCCGAAACGTCGATTCTCCTGTTCCTTGGATGCTGCCTGACCTGCTGCGCTTTTCCAGCAACACATTTTCAGCAACATCAATTTTACTGCTTTATAATATCAGTAGTTGATTACCACCCATTGCAAATTACAGAATCACTTATAAAAAATTAAGCCTATAAAATAATAATATGCCAAGATTATTACACTTCTCCTGAGTGTTCATGCATAAAAATTTAACATGAAAATCAATTGCAAATCTAACTATCAATAATGGGAGCTAACAGTTCTCTTTAAATATGCTGGATCTGATATCATCAATTTGCAATTAATAAAAACCAGCAGCCATAAAAGAGAACAAGTGAATTAGAATATTGATAACAGGCAAACTTCCAATACAATGTACAATATAAAAGGCAGTATTTCATTTATGTTGAGATGGATTCTCTAAATTAAAAAGTGGATTAAATACACCAACTTTTATCATTGCATGTAGTGATACATTATATCATCTAGGAGTGAAATGATTGAGTAACTTCCTATCAATCATGCCCGGAGACCATTTCATTGCAAGTGATTCAGATAGGTTTTATGGATACTCCTCTGAAAGCCTTAGTTCAACCTTCCTAAGCATGATAGCAGCATAACCAAAGAAAGGTGCTGGGGAAACTAAAGGCTAACAAACCCTGAGAACCAGATAAAGTCAGAAACAGTAGATACAATGCTTATAATCTTAAAAATGTTTCTGGAATCTGATGGATCCTAAGTGATTGGAAAATAGCCAATGTTACAATTTTATTTAAGAAAGGAGAGATCCAGAAAACAGGAAAATAAATGGCTAGTTCAGTTAATGTCTGTCATTAGGAAATTGCTTGAATCTCTCATTACAGAGCTTATAGCAGGATGTTTAGAAAATCATAATGTAGTCAGAGTCAGCATGGTTTTGTGAAAGGGAAATTATGTTTAACTAATTCACTAGAGTTTTCTTTTTGAGAAAATTACGTGCAAGTTGAACAAAGCAGAACTGGTAGATGTGATATGTTTGAATTTCCGAAAGGTATTTCATGTAGTGCCACATCAAATGTTATTAAGCAAGATAAGAACACATGATGTAGGGGGTAACATAATAATATATTAGCAATATGTTAGGATTGCATTTGAAGCAGTTCAAAATAGATTCAGTTTACTCATTGCTGGATGAGGGGGTTATTCTATAAGGAAATGTAGGACATGCTGTGCCTGTACCCACTGGAATTTAGACAAATGAGAGATGATCTTATTGAAACATGTAAGATTCTAAGGGTACTCAATAGGGTGGATAATAGGAGGCTGCTTCCCTTTTGCAGGTTATCAAAATTAGGAAAAACAAAATAAGAATAAAAGGTGCTTTTTAAACAGAGGTCTGGAGAATTTATTTCGCGGAGCTTGTTAATCTGTGGAATTCTCTTCCACAGAAAGTTGTTGAGTCTTTGTCATTGAACTTATTCAAGGCAGAGTTAGACTTTTAGTAGACAAGGAAGGCAAACACTAGGGGAGGGGGTCAGATAGAATGTAGAGTTCAGTCCACATTCTAAATGAATAGATGATCATTCTTGAAGGGCAAAATGGCCTGCCTGGCTTTGCAGTTCTATATTCCTAAATTCTGAATCACTTCCTAAACTATTATCCACTTGCATTTGTTTCTAGCATGACTCTAGGTAGCAGTTTGGAATGTGGACACTGGCTGATATTATTCTTCCTTAGCTTAGAAATATTAAGGTTTTAGTAGCAACTTTTCTTTTGCTGTTCCTGTGAATCTAGTTAGTTTATCTAGTTAGGCCAGGGGCAAGTCATTGAACAATCTAAAACTTTATGGCTCAGCATCATGATCCTTCAGAGCATCTTTGACACCACTGGGAGGATATACAGGTTGATTCATACACAGTCCATCTTTTCAACAAACACAAAGTCAATTCTATTTACTCTGACAGCAGTCTTCAGAGTTTATTTTAAAATAACTTCTAACAACAGGAGTTAGAACTTTAGACCAAAACAGCAGTCCCTTTCCAATAAAGGCAGGGTGAACACACCAGCAATATGTAGAGAGTGGAAGATAGTTATATTTTACAGCTTGGTTATTACATGTTGCCAGACAGCCCCCACTGTCAGTGCACAAAGGGATATGGAGAAAATAATAAACAAAACAAAAGTGATATTGCTCTATGGTTTGCCATCGAAAGTACATAGAAAAAAAATAAGAAAGGAAGTAAATTCCAATGACAGAATGTAGTAAAATTCCAACAGTGCCTTTGTCTTCTAACATAATTTACATTGCTAATGGGTTACCCCTTGCACTCCCTTACCATAGCTATAAATACGTTATTACCGCCAGCTCACTGTTCCATGCATGGAAGCATGACTCAAAGCCATTTGGTTCAATTTTCAGGGATCTCATAGGAAACCTAGAATAGTCAACATGTATATATTTCTCTGATATTAGTGCTTGCAGTAGAAAATAAAGGTAAAATTCTAAAGCAGAGCAACATATTGCCAAAGCACTAACTTTTATTTGGAGTTGTGCCAGGTACATGTCTGCCAGAGCTCCCCAGTTACTCTGCAAACCACGCTGCAGCGACATTTGAGAAGGGGCTGATGATAGAAACACACCATCATTCTTAATATTTTCAGCAACTCAAACGCAAGAGTTACAGTGACTGCTGGTCCCGGTATTGTGAAGCACTGTCTCCTCCAATGGATTCAAAGGATGCAGGAGTGTCTGACCTCTGACTTTCATCGAAGCCTTTAGAATCATAGAATACCTGCAGTGTGGAAGCAGCCTTTTGGTCCATACTGACCCTCCAAAAAGAATCCCACCCAGTCACACCCCCCTACCCTATCCTTGTAACCATACATTTCCCATGGTTAATCCACCTAGCTTGAGCATTCCTGGACACAATGGATAATCTAGCATGGCCATCTATGGATTATGGGAGGAAACCAGAACACCGGGAGGAAACCCATCCAGATACTGCATGCAGTTCTGGTCTCCCTGCTCTAATAAGGATGTTGTGAAACTTGAAAGGATCCAGAAAAGATTTACAAGGATGTTGCCAGGTTTGGAGGGTTTGAGCTATAGGGAGATGCTGAATAGGCTGGGGCTATTTTCCCTGGAAGGTCAGAGGCTGAGGGATGACCTTAAGGAGGTTTTTAAAATCATGAGGGGCATGGATAGGGTAAATACACAAGGTCTTTTCCCTGGAATGTGGGAAGTCCTAAACTAGAGGGCATAGGCTTACAGTGAGAGGGAAAAGATTTAAAAGTGACCTAAGGGGCATGTAGAGGGTGGTGCGTGTATCGAATGAGCTGCCAGAAGAAGTGTTGGAGGCTGATGCAATTTTAACATTTAAAAGGGATCTGGATGGGAAGGGTTTAGAGGGAAAAAGTGAGGTCTGCAGATGCTGGAGATCAAAGTTGAAACTTTATTGCTGGAACAGCACAGCAGGCCAGGCAGCACCCAGGGAAAAAGATGGGGGGTGGGGCCAGTGTAGTTGCGGAAGATTTAGAGGGATAGGTTTAGAGGGATAAAGGCCAAGTGCTGGCAAATGGGAGTAGATTTATTTAGGACATCTGTAGATTTATTTAGGACGAGTTGGACCGTTGTTTCCATGCTAAACATCTCTGTGACTCTGTGACATGGGGAAAATTTGCAAACCTCACAGAGACAGTCACCTGAGAGTGGAATTGAACCTGGGTCCTGGCATTGTGAGGCAACAGTGCTAACCACTGAGCCACTGTACCACCCACTCACTGAGCCTCCATGCCTTCTTAATTAGACTGCATGTACCTCCTCATTAAGAGCAACCCTTTAAGGAGTGTAGGATTGCAATACATTGTGTTAGCCACCTAGGTTGGTGGACCGTCTGCTGAGTATATACCCAGTCAACAGCACACTTCATTTCGGGCTTCATGGCACGAGCTTGTTGATAAGTGAGCATCACTATCCTGTATGCTGCCTACGTCAACAAAACAGGCCACAGCAGTTGCCCATTATAATTGCCACATCCAAAAAAACAAGGCCTTAAGTTCTCCCCCCCATAATTATCCATTCCACTTTGAAGGAAGTGGATATAGAGTATATGAGGTTTTGGTTTGATTGTTTCTTATGAAAGAATAACATGCTGGTATGAGAATTGATTGCCTGAGTTTAATATCAATGGCATAAGCATTGAACTCAGCAAGATGTTAATGTCTTTGAGCGAAGGAAGAAAAATAATAAAGAGAAAAACAGGTTTAGAATAATAAAAGACATGAAATATATTTCATTCGCCTACTAGAGAATAGCCAGAATTTAAAAGCTTGAGAAAACCTGCACTTTAATATTCAATATCTGTGACACTGATTAGCAATGATAATCAGGATTTAGTTTCTGCATCAGTAGTATTACTGTTTGATAAATTGATCACCCATGGTGATATGGCTGTTACTGTGTAATGTCTCATATATGACGTACTGCATGATTCATTGGTGAATCAACACCTAAGTCGATTGATGCAAAGCCTGGAGAAATTTCAGTGCAGCTGGCTGTCTATCTGATGGACGTGCATATGTAATGTTTGGGCATCTAGTGTAGGAGTGTGTCACATGCGCAAGAATGGAAAGAAATGTTAATTACTACTAGTCAAACAAATTTTACATAACTTGCTGGAAAAACTCAGGAAGTCAGGGTTTTTACCCATCTTCAACAATCTCCCTCCACCTGGACTCTTCCATCTGGCCTGTAACTCTCTCCAGATATTTTCATCGAGAACTATTGGTATGTCAATAATTCTACTGTTGCCCTGATTCATTCCAACCTCACTCCCTCAGAAATGGCAACACTTTGTTCTCTCAGGTTCAACCCTAACATTATCAAACCTGTTGATGAAAGTGGCGTAATTATTGTCAGATGTATTGATCTTGACCTAGCAGTTGCTGACCACTAACTCTCTGATATTTACTCCTACCTCTCCTGATCCATGACCCAATTTCTGAACATCAAAATGTTGTTTTCAGGACTGTCGCTGATCTCATCTTACCTCCATTGCCTCCAACTTCACAGTCCCCCAGCCCTGAACAGATTGCTTCTGCCACCTTTCCAAAATCTACAAACAGAAATATCCTGGTTGACACATTGTTTCAACTTGTCCCTGCCTACTGTCATTCTCTCTACCTCAAGTCTTTATTTTTTCCCATTTTCCTATCTCTTCCTACTTATGTCCACCTGCCTTTCTAGATCACTTCAAAAGCTTTCAACTTCCTGCCCTTAACTGATTTCTGTGGATATCTAATTTTTCTGCACCTCCATCTCAACTTGGAGGGTCTGAGTGCTCCCTGCTTCTTCCTTAATAGGAGACCCAAACATTCCCACCATTCAATCAGCAAGCAAGATGCTAGGCATCCAATTCTCCACCCTAGATCCCAAACTGACCTTTCCACCCTTGGACTCTACAGTGTTCCAATGAAAATGAGCACAAATTCAGGGAGCAGCACCTTATCTTGTGCATTAACATTCTGTAGCCTTCTGGTTCAACAGTGAGTTCAATAATTTTAGACAATTACTTCTGGGAAATAATTGTAAAGATTGACTGCTTATTTCAATAAAGTTGTCTTTGACCCTTACTAAGTAGAATAGAATAATGGTGGTATAAGAAGATGCGAGCTCATAGTCTTGGGGTGATACATTAACATGGACAGAGGATTGACTAACTTAAAACAGAGTCAGGACAAATAGATCACCTTTGAGTTAGCAAACTGTACCTAGCAGAGTAGCAGGGATCAGTGCTACAAACTCAACTATTTACAATCTATACTAATGACTTATGTGAAATAACTACTATATTGTAGTCAAACTTACTGATGTGAGAAAGACATATCAGAAGAAAGTACATTGTGAGAAAACACAAAGAGCCTGCCAAAGAATACATATAGATTATGTGAGTGGCAAAACTTTGAAAGATGGGGGATAATACAAAAAGCTGTAAGGTTATTCACTTTGGCAGTAAGAATAGAAAAAAATCTTTTTTAAAAGGAAAGAGACCACGGGAATCCAGAGGTCTTTGTACATGAAGGACAAAATGTTAGCATTTTGGTACTGAAAATGATGAGTATTGCAAATGCAATTTTATCCTTTATTGAAGAGGGATAAAGTCCAAAAATAGCAAATTCTTGCCCAGCTATATTATTGAGACCCAGGCATTATTGAGACCGCACCTAGAACACTATGTGCAGTTCTAGTCCCCTTAAAAAAAATGTATATGCTTGCTTTAGAATTAGTTCAGAAAATAAATATTAGGCTAATACCTTAAAAGAAGGATTCAAAAGTTGAACAGACTTGGCCCGTGCTGATTGAAGTTTAGAAGAGGTGACATTATTGAAATATTTATGATTCCGAAGGGGTTGGCAGGGTAGAAACAAAGAGAATGTTTCCATATATGGTGAGTTTAGAATGAGGGAATAGAATTTCTCAACAGACATGCCCTATTTAAGATGGCGAAAAGGATGTTTGATTTAGTGTAGTCATATGTATTGAGGTACAGTGAAAAGTGTTGCTTTGCATGCCATACAGGCAGATGGTACCATGCAAAGTGCATGAGGGTGGCAGAACAGAGTGCAGAATACAGTGTTACAGTCACAGAGACAGAGATCAACTTTAACGTTTGCAAGGTCTGTTGAAAAGACTAATAACAATGGGAAAGAAGCTGTTCTTGAATCTGTTCATACATGTATTCAAACTGTTATATCTTCTGCCTGATGGAAGGGGGGGAAAGAGACTATAAGCAGTTTGGGAGGGGTCTTTGATTATGTTGATTGCTTTTTCAAGGCAAGTGTTAATGGAGACAATGCTTTGTGTGAAGGACTCAACTGTGTTCACAACTCCCTGTAGTTTCTTGCAGTCTTGGTTTCTGAGAGTTGTCACTATTTGAGGCTGGATATATTCAGGACTAAGGCAGATATTCTTTGATGGACAAAAGAATTAAGAGGGTTGGCAAACAGACAGGAATGTGGAGTTTAGGCCACCATTGGATCTCCATGGTTTTTTTTGACTTGGTGGACAGATTGGCCTACTCCTGCTCCTTTTTATTATGGTCTTCTTCCTTGGCAGACCGAAGAAATAAAAATTATAATTTAGTAACAGAAATATTCACATTCTATGTCTTAATGATTATTAAAACTTAGAAAATGGCACAATAATGTAGGCTCAGAAAGTGAGAAGTTAAAAAATCTGCTTGCAACTCAGATTGAGCAGTGCGTCCATACTGAGCAGGAACCATGAGGGATAGCTAAAGAAAGGGAAATTAAGCGCCATGAAATAAATAGTAATCCAAGGTTATTGAATTGAGGATATTGCAGACCCTGCAGTTAAAGTAACAATATTGAGCAGATTAAAAGCAGACCTGGTTTGGACCAAAGGTTTGATAGATTTCCTTCAGAGTTTGTGCGAAGATTTGTAGCTCGGGTGCTTGTTGTTGTGGTTCTGTTCACCGAGCTGGGAATTTCTGGTGCAGACGTTTAGTCCCCTGTCTAGGTGACATCCTCAGTGCTTGGGAGCCTCCTGTGAAGCGCTTCTGTGATCTTTCCTCCGGCATTTGTAGTGGCTTGAATCTGCTGCTTCTGGTTGTCAATTCCAGCTGTCCTTTTCAGTGGTCGGTATATAGGATCCAGGTCAATGTGCTTATTGATTGAATCTGTGGATGAGTGCACACTCAGGAACAATGGACTGACAGAAGAGGCACAACAAACAGTGAGACAAAGTATTGTACCTCTTATAACAAGGAAAAGACAAACACAAAACCTCAACATCAAGGAGAGGGAAGCACTAAAATCACTAAGAAAGGATAAGGACATAATCATATTACCAGCAGACAAAGGCAGAATGACGGTCATCCTGGACAAAGCAGAGTATATCCAAAAAGCACAACAACTACTTGCAGATTCCAACACCTACCAAAAGAAGGAGTTTGACCCCACTCCACAGCTCACCAATAGGATAAACAACACACTGAGGAATCTACAAAAAAAAGGGACAGATAACTAGGTTTGACCTACAAAGAATGAAACCTGAAAGCAATAACACCCCCAGATTCTATGGACTACCTAAAGTGCACAAACCAGACATCCCACTCAGACCCATAGTATCACTACCAGAAACACCAGCACACAAACTGGCCAAAGAACTACAGCAGAAACTGAAACACCTGCTCAGTGGATCCAGACACAATATACAATCAACTAAGGAATTCTTGGACATCATCAGAAATATACACATAGACAAGGAAGAAACCATGGTCTCATTCGATGTAAAGGCACTGTTCACCTCTATCAACAAAACCCTAGCCAGAGAAACAATAGCCAACCTGCTGGACATACAGAACAGATAACAGGACGTTGAACCTATCAACAAAGACTGCATACTCAAACTACTGGACCTGTGCCTCACAACACACTTCACATTCAACAACCAAATATATGAACAAATCAATGGCACACCCATGAGCTCACCCATCTCTGGACTCATAGCAGAAGCGTTAATGCAAAGGTTAGAACAAACAGTCGTACCACAAATTCAACCCAAACTCTGGGTCAGATATGTGGATGACACCTTTGTAATAATTAAAAACACAGAAATAGAGAACACACACCGGATCATCAATGCTACCCTCACAGGAATCCGATTCACTAAAGAGGAAGAAAAGGACAACCAACTCCCATTCCTAGGCGTGATGGTAATGAGAACACCAAACGGTGAATTCACCACAAGGGTATACAGGAAAGCCACACACACAGTCCAAGTCCTGAACTACGAAAGCAACCACCCCAACACACACAAACGAAGTTGCATCAAGACACTATTCAAAAGGGCCACAACACACTGCAGCACACCAGAACTATAAAAAAAGGAAGAGGAACACCTATACAAGGTATTCGCCAAAAACGGATACCCGCGCAATTTCATCAACAGATGCCTAAGAGAAAGACAACGGAACGAGGGCATGCCTCAACCCAAAGGACTAGCCACACTACCATACATCAGGAGCATTTCAGAACTGACAGCCAGACTACTGCGACCACTAGGACTCATAACAGCACACAAACCAACGGTCACACTCAGATAACAACTCACCAGGACAAATGACCTGATACCCAGCATGAGCAAAACCAATGTAGTGTACAAAATCCCATGCAAGGACTGCACAAAACACTACATAGGACAAACAGGAAGACAGCTAACGATCCACATCCATGAACACCAACTAGCCATGAAACGACATGACCAGCTATCCTTAGTAGCCACACACGCAGATGACAAGCAACATGAATTCGACTGGGACAACACTACTATTATAGGCCAAGCCAAACAGAGAACAGGCAGGGAATTCCTAGAGGCATGGCACTCATCCACAAATTCAATCAATAAGCACATTGACCTGGACCCTATATACCGACCACTGCAGCGGACAGCTGGAACTGACAACCGCAAGTGGCAGACTCAAACCACTATAAATGCCGGAGGAAGATCACAGAAGCGTTACACAGGAGGCTCCCAAGCACTGAGGATGTCACCTAGACAGGGGATGAAACGTCACCAGAAATTCCCAGCTCGGCAAACAGAACCACAACAACAGATTTCCTTCAGGCCATGGAAAAGGTGGGTGATTCTTCATAAGAGCTACAACAAAGGGGAGAACCATTTATTTAAAATGCGAGGAGCAGCAATCAGTCAGTAAGATAGTGATTAAAGCACAAACTGTTTCTTAACACTGCGAACAGTGAAAGTGCAGAAGAGGTGTGAATCCTTCATTCTACCCAGAAAGGCTGGAAATCCTCCATCTTGGCTACAGATCACAAAAAAACCCTGAAATATGGCAGCAAAGAGTAGAAAGACTGCTATTACTGCAAAATAAAAGTCTTTTTAACAAGCAAATATATCATCACATTAAGAGGACATGGTGAGTATATAGATGCACTTGTAAGACATGCATCAGAAATAATATTGCAAATTGACTTAATTTCAGTGATGGGCAATATGAAACCAAATTGGAGATCTTGGAGAAAACAATTTCTGAGATATAAGTAGCTTCCAACTTAGATACAAAATCAGAGGCTAAATATATAAGTACACTTCTATAAGCAATCTAAAGTATAGCTGATGACTTATAACTTGCCAAAGCATAGAAGGAAATAAAAAATTTGAATGGGTACTGAAAGCCTTTGAGAAGTTCTTCAAACTCCGGACCTAATAAAACTTTTACAATAGTAAGAGGTATGAGAAGAGGTCAGTGTCAGGGAATATTAGATGATTTCATTAATGATATCTACTGATTAATGGAGAAATGCAACAGTGGTGACTTCAAATCATAATTCATAAATGATAGAATTATTGTCAAAATTCTTGATGAGTCTGTCTGATTTTTCTTACAGTCCGAAGAAATTATTTTGATTCACGGTAGAGAATATGATGAATGAATCAGAAGTTCAGAAATGACACTGATTAATCCTAAGAAGAGAACATTAACTTTGGCACAGGCAATCAGATTTCTTTCTTATGGTTCAAAGCAACATGTTTGAGAAGCCAGTATAGTGAGTAGGATAAGCACCAGACACTAAACGTCCTTGTCAGTAATATGGAGCAACAAACACTCACACAGACAGGCATTGTCCAGTGTCCAGCTATTAAACATGAATGTTTTTTCTGTTACACAATAGATTACTTGCAGAAAATGTGCACATTGGGAAAGCATTTCAGAAAAGCAAGAAATCAAATCGTTACCCACAAAAAGTGGTGAATAAAGCATAGTTGTCTGTAATAGAAAAAAAAACAAGTGATGAGAGGCGAAACAAATGATCTGGACCTTATATATCTGCTTGTGAAAATATATGTCAATGATCATCTCTCAAATTTCAATTTAGACACTGGAATGAGTGTCACTGTCACATCAGTTGTGAGCTTTGGTTCAGAACTTTGGCAAGTTATAAGTCATCAGCTATACTTTGCCTATAGCCGACATTAGCGTACTACATGATTCATGTGGCATAATATTTAAGATTAAAGGTATGCTACAAGTAGCTCTTCAACACAAGGGATTCCTAATAATTGAAAATCTATGGACACTTCTCAATCAAGAATTCTCATTATTGAGTGCCTCAATCTTCAATTATAAGAAACTCTTCCAGTTAAAACAGTAAGTGGTTTTCCTTTATTACACGAGACCAAAAAGGCCCTGTAGCCTCTTACACTTAAAGAGGATGATGTCAGAAATCTTAATGAGCAGCAGTTTATACAGTATCATGACCTCCATGCCCATAATAGAGTAGTGAGTAACCTTCTTCAACAACTGCAGTCCAGGTAATGCAGGAATGCAGGTAACAGGGAGACAGCTGAAAATTAAGTATAAAATACCTTCTTCACTATCCTGTCTACCTGCGACTCTACTTTCAAGGAATTATGAACTTGCATCAAGGTCTTTTTGTTCGACAACCCTCCCTACGACCTTACCATTAAATGTACAAGTCCTGCCCTGATTTGCCTTTCCAAAATGCAGCCCCTCACATTTATCAAAATTAAACTCCATCTGCCACTTCTTGGCCCAATGGCCCATCTGATCAAGATCCCGTTGTAATCTGAGAAAACCTTCTTCACTGTCCACTATACCTACAATTTTGGTGTCATCTGCAAACTTACTAACAATACCTCCTATGTTCATATCCAAATCATTTATATAAATGAAGAAAAGAAGTGGACCCAGCGCCACTCCTTGTGGCACACCATTGGTCACAGACCTCCAGTCTGAAAAGCAACTCTCCACAACTACCCTCTGTCTTCTAGCTTTGAGCCAGTTCTATATCCAAATGGCTAGTTTTCCCATAATTCTGTGTGATCTAACCTTGCTAAGCAGTCTACCATGAGGAACCTTGTCAAACACCTTACTGAAGTCCATATAGTTTATGTCCACTACTCTGCCCTCATCAATCCTCCTCATTACTTCTTCAAAAAACTTAATCAAGTTTGTGAGACATTATTTCCCATGCACAATGCCATGTTGAGTATCCCTAATTAGTTCTTGCCTTTCCAAATACGTGTACATCCTGTCTCTCGGGATTCCCTCCAACAGCTTGCCCACCACCAATACCAGGCTCACTGATCTACAGTTCCCGGCTTTTCCTTACCATATTTCTTAAAAGTGGCACCACATTAGCCAACCTCCAGTCTTCCAGCATGTCACTCATGACAATCGATGATACAAGTATCACAGCAAGTGGCCCAGCAATCACTTCCCCAGCTTCCTACAGAGTTCCAGGGTACACCTGATCAGGTCCTGGTCATTTATCCACCTTTATATGTTTCAAGACATCCCGCACCTCCCCCTCTGTAATATTGACATTTTTCAAGATGTCACCATCTATTTCTCCACATTCTATATCTTCCATGTCCTCCTCCACAGTAAACAATGATGCAAAATATTCATTTAGTATCTCCCCATTTCCTGCGGTTCCACACATAGACTGCCCTGCTGATCTTCCTATCATCTCCCTGGTTACCCTTTTGTCCTTAATATATTTAAAGAATCCCTTTGGATTCTCCTCAACCCTATTTGTTAAAACTATCTCATGTCCCCATTCTGTCCTCCTGATTTCTCTCTTAAGTATACATCAATTCCCTCATACTCAAAGGAATCACTCAATCTCTGCTTTCTATACCTGACATATGTTTCCTTCTTTTTCTTGACCAAAACCTCAATGTCTCTAGTCATTCCACATTCCCTACACCTACCAGCCTTTCCTTTCACCCTAACAGGAATATACTGTCTCTGGACTCTCGTTATCCCATTTCTGAAGGGGATCCCATTTCCAACCATCCCTTTACCTGCAAACATCTGCCCCCGGTCAGCTTTTGTAAGTTCTTACCTAATACCTTCAAACTTGGCCTTCCCCCAATTTAGAACTTTAACTTTTAGATCTTGTCTATTCTTTCCATCATTATTTTAAAACTAATAGAATTATGGTCACTGGCCCCAAAGTGCTCTCCCACTAACACCTCAGTCACCTGCCCTGCCTTATTTCCCAAGAGTAGCTCAAGTTTTGCACTTTCTCTAGTCGGTACATCCACATACTGAATCAGAAAATTTTCTTGTGCACACTTAACAAATTCCTCTCCATCTAAAACCTTAACACTATGGCAGTCTATGTTTGGAAAATTAAATTCCCCTACCATTACCACCCTATTATTCTTACAGATAACTGCGATATCCTTACAAATTTGTTCTCAATTTCCCACTGAGTATTGGGGGGAAATCTGAATAAGATAATCATCTCTTTCGTTTTTCTCAGTTCCACCAAATAACTTCCCTGGGTGTATTCCCAGGAATATCCTCTTAAAGTACAATCATGTTATCTTTTATCAAAAATGCCACTCTACTGCCTCTGTTGCCCCCCTTTCTATCCTTCTTATAGCACTTGTATCCTGGCACATTAAGCTGCCAGTGCTATCCATCCCTGAGCCACATTTCAGTAATTGCAATGATATCCCAGTCCCATGTTCCTAACCTAGCCCTGAGTTCACCTGCCTTCACTGTTAGACCTGTTGCATTGAAATGAAGGCAGTTTAATTTTATCAGTCCTATTTGTTCTCTACTTTGTCCTTGCCTGCCCTGACTGTGTGACTTGCTCTTTGCCAACTGTACCAGTCTCAAACTGATCTCTTTCCTCACTATCTCCCTGCCCTCGCCCCGCCAACATTACAGTTTAAATCCTCCTGAGCAACCCTAGCAAACCTCCCTGTCAGTATATTAGTCTTCCAATTCAGGTGCAACCTTTCCTTCCTAGATATGTCACTTCTACCCCAGAAAAGATTCCAAAAATGTGAACCCTTCTCCCTTGCACCAGCTCCTCAGCCACTCATTCATTTGCCCTATTGTCCTATTCTTACCTTCACTAGTTTGTAGCACTGGGAGTATCCAGATATTGTTACCCTCGGGGACCTCCTTTTTAAATTCCTGCCTAACTTCCTACATTCTCCCTTCAGAATCTCATCCTTTTCCCTTCCTATATCATTGGTTCTAATGTGTACAACAACCTCCTGCTGGTCCCTCTCCCCTTTGAGAACATTCTGCACCCTCTCTGAAACATCCTTGTTCCAGGCACCAGGGTGGTAACATTCGGGCGGCACAGTGGTTAGCACTGCTGCCTCACAGCGCCAGAGACCTGGGTTCAATTCCTGCCTCAGGCAACTGTCTGTGTGGGTTTCCTCCGGGTACTCCGGTTTCCTCTCACAGCAATTCTAAGGGCCACAACGATTTTCTGTCCTCCATCTTGGATTACCCAGAATCCTTATAGTTGTAATTGGAGATTTCCCCCTTTAAATATATTTTTTCCCTTCTATTTTCTGCTGGTCTTCCAGGCCACAGGCTAACCACTACCAAGGGAGGAATGAGTTATCTTCTCCCAGAATTGTACCACTTCAGAACTGTTTCTGTAAGTTGCATAAGAATAGGTGACAGTCAGATAATCCTTTGATTTATTCCTTCCTTCTGATAATCATTGTTATTAACAGGAACTAGCTCTATCTCCAGTTAAAGTGAAAAACTATAATATATTTTCTTATATTGTAAATAGAAATTAAAGCAAAGCAGATGCAAATACAGTAATGGAAAGTTCAATATACACACACCTTAGTGTGTACCATCTACAAGAGGATACATTATACTAATTGATTATGTTCTAAAATATTGAAGTACTGTCCAGAATATCTACAAATATTATTTTGCTTTTCTTACTTTGTGTGGGTGTCGGAAAAATAATTATAAACTACTCCACAGACATATCCAATACACTTTAGTGTTTATCCTGGAGTAGAGATTCCATAATCAACCATCAAAATAAGCGAGTTGCTGAGGGGACTTTGCATATGAACTATTATTTAAGAAGGTAATAGTGTGGGATGAGACATGAAGTAGTCACTAGGGAATTAAACAGGGGAGAAAACAATATTGCAGTCTAGTCTGTCTATTGGCTGTTCTTCTTCGTTACTTGTCACTTTATGAAACAGAATTCTACAGCAATTCATTTTAAATTCCTTTGAACTATAATCCAAAACAATCTCTGTAGAGAAAAATGACTTGCTTGATAAATTCCTTCTCAATGGTATTCATATTATTTTGTAGCTATTTTAACATATGGGCATTTGGTTTACATCTTCTTTATATTATATTAAAAGGTAATTGTGTTACAATATTATCAATCAGTTGAATATCCAACCCTTATTCCCCCAAATTCACTTTACTGCTTCTGTTGATTTTCAAACATTGACAATGATACAGAGTTTTTCAGATTCTTGCTCATCAAAATCTGTATAGATCTTTTAATATGCTTTCTGTTGAAATCACTATTCCAAGTAACCTCAATTTTCAGCGTCACGCTTTTTCTACTGGCAAGGCTGAAGTTATTACCAGACAAGGTCCCAATTTGTCATGATCAGATCCTGGATAAGGTTTCTTCAGTTATTATAGATCCAGATGGGATATTCCAGTTTCCAGTTGAGGAAGGATGAACCGGCTTCCCTTTATTCACCTGTCTCCTCAAGTTGGTCCCAACAAGGTTAATTCTCAAAGGGTCCCCATCCTTGTGAATACCTGTCTTCCAAACCAGATAAACTTATGTTTTAAAAGAAGCCAATTTAACCAGGCTTAATTAAGTTAACAAAGAGTGAGTTTATTTGTTACTAAGCGTGAGAAAAGTAACAACGCACACACAAATTATAAATAAGAAACCAAAATAAAGTTTAAAAATACAAAGTCTCTTTGGGTTGTTCATGGGAATAATAGTGGATCATTAATAGTTGAACAGTCAATTTTGGGATACTTGACATTGCAGATTATTAAAAATGCTTTGGGCCTATTTCTGTTTCAATAACTGGCTGGCTTCTAGCACTCAGAATGAGAGAGCCCTTTATCTGCAATGCAGAGTGACTAGCAGGTGGTGGTGACTGTAACCTTCTCAGCTCCCTCGTACAACGTCTTCATTAGGACACACAGACCAATACACTACTGACTTTTAACACATTTTCTTGTATATTTTTGAAAGGGGAACCCATAGATCACCCAGACCTCTGCCTTTTCTTCTACTATGGTCACAATCTGAAATAACTCCCACAAGATTACATTCACCTTGTAGTACATTTTCTCTCTTAAATCTATCCCCTTGAAGGTTCCTTGACATCTCACCAGATGTGACATTCCAGGTTCTCTCTTTTTCTATCAGATAATGACTGAATTTAAATCCACTATCATTTGTTTAACTGTATAAGTCCTCTTTGAGAAAACATGCATTGGAATTTGATGCCCTTAAGTGATTCAGGATTATGATTGGTGATCAAGACAAATGTTTGTCATTCAGCCCTCATTTTTCCATGATGTGGAGGAGCCGGTGATTTTTAACTTTGTCCTCATTTTTCTAATTATTAAACTAATTTCTGAGACATCACTTTCAATTCTAATTCTTTTCAAGGTGGGATATGCTTTCTAGAGGTCTTCTCACCATTTCTGTATGATGCTGAAAAGATAGCTTCCATAAATAAATCCAAATACTTCTGGATATGTTGTCCTTGTATGACCTTCTACAAAATTTACATTCAAGGTCACTACTTTCCTTTTATACTGTTCCATTAACCCTTTACCTTTCTCTTTGTTAATGTTGCTATAATTACTGCTCCTCTGAACTTCCTGCCTTGTTCCTTTTAAACACTAAATACTTCATCCCAT
Organism: Chiloscyllium plagiosum; assembly: GCF_004010195.1. NCBI lineage: Eukaryota > Metazoa > Chordata > Chondrichthyes > Orectolobiformes > Hemiscylliidae > Chiloscyllium > Chiloscyllium plagiosum. The sequence continues at coordinate 91,904,709 of NC_057713.1, forward strand.
ATCTTCCTGATTGAACCTATATCATGTATATGTGAAAAGTAAAAGCTGTCACTGTCTTCTTCTCCAATTTCTTTTTGATCTAGGGCCCCAAAGCTATGGAAATCTTCATTTTTCCCTAGACTAATAATCTTTTATTATCTAGGTTTATCTCACTTCTCTGTTATGTTCTGATGCCTGTTTCCAAATAGAGTCATAGAGATGTACAGCACGGAAACAGACCCTTCGGTCCAACTTGTCCATGACGACGAACTGTCCCGAACCAATCTAGTCCCATCTGCCAGCACACGGCCCATATCCTTCTCAACCCTTCCTATTCATTTACGCATCCAGATGCCTTTTAAATGTTGCAATCGTACCAGCCTCCATCTCTTCTTCTGGCAGCTCATTCCATACACATACCACCCTCTGCATGAAAATGTTGCCCCTTGGGTCTCTTTTATCTCTTTCCCCTCTCATCCTAAACCTAAGACCTCTAGTTCTGGACTACCCCACCCCAGGGAAAAGACTTTGCCCATTTATCCTATCCATGCCCCTCATGACTTTATAAACCGCTATATGGTCACTTCTCAGCCTCCGACGCTCCAGGGAAAACAGCCCCAGCCTATTTAATCTCTCCCTATAGCTCAAATCTCCAACCCTGGCAACATCCTTGTAAATCCTTTCTGAACGCTTTCAAGTTTCACAATATCCTTCAAATATGTTATGGTGGTGTTTTGTACTATGTACTTTGGGCTTTTCACCCTGATTTCTTAAGAAATAATAATAAATAGTGTATACTTTTATGATCAGAAGCTCAATTAAACTTCAAAATATAGACCAACGCAGTAAAAACAGAAGACATAAATGCTGTGCTTGGGGATTGCCAATTGCAAAATGTTTAGATTCAAATAATCAAACAGAGATTTATGGAAAGATTCTTTACATATTGAGTAAAGAAACTGATAGGAAATTTGATTGAAAAACCATTAATTAATTAAATTAATTAAAAGCCCAATTCAAGAAAGGAAGGAGACAGAAATCAGCTGCTCAGCCTAACATCTATCAATGGGATAACGCTAGAGTCCATTAGTAAGGGAGCAATAGCAAGACATTTGGAGAAAGCTTAATTCAACCAACAGAGTTGAGATTGTTTTGCGAAATGAAAATTATTGTGGACAAATTTGCAAGTGCTCTTTGAGGATATTGCAAGCAAAATTGTTAAAGGAGAACTGTTAGACATGTGTTTGGATTTCCAGATGGCATTCAATAACCTGGTTATTGCACAAGAAAGGAGCACACAGTAGTTGTTTGGTGAGGGGTCGGGGGTGGTTGGAAGGTAATGTATTGTTGTGGTTCTGTTCGCCAAGCAAGGAATTTGTGTTGCAGACGTTTTGTCCCCTGTCTAGGTGACATCCTCAGTGCTTGGGAGCCTCTTGTGAAGCGCTTCTGTGATCTTTCCTCCGGCATTTATAGTGGTTTGAATCTGTCGCTTCCAGTTGTCAGTTTCAGCTGTCCGTTGCAGTGGCCGGTATATTGGGTCCAGATCGATGTGCTTATTGATTGAATCTGTGGATGAGTGCCATGCCTCTAGGAATTCCCTGGCTGTTCTCTGTTTGCCCTGTCCTATAATAGTATTGTTGTCCCAGTCGAATTCATGTTGCTTGTCATCTGCGTGTGTGGCTACTAAGGATAGCTGGTCGTGTCGTTTCGTGGCTAGTTGGTGTTCATGGATGCGGTTTGTTAGCTGTCTTCCTGTTTGTCTTATGTAGTGTTTTGTGCAGTCCTTGCATGGGATTTTGTACACTACATTGGTTTTGCTCATGTTGGGTATCGGGTACTTGGTTCTGGTGAGTTGTTGTCTGAGAGTGGCTGTTGTTTTGTGTGCTGTTATGAGTCCTAGTGGTCACAGTAGTCTGGCTGTCAGTTCGGAAATGCTCATGATGTATGGTAACGTGGCTAGTCCTTTGGGTTGTGGCATGTCCTCGTTCCGTTGTCTTTCCCTTAGGCATCTGTTGATGAAATTGCGGGGGGTATCCGTTTTTGGCGAATAGATTGTATAGGTGTTCCTCTTCCTCTTTTTGCAGTTCTGGTGTACTGCAGTGTATTGTGGCTCTTTTGTACACCAGAACTGCAAAAAGAGGAAGAAGAACACCTATACAATGTATTCGCCAAAAACGGATACTCCCGCAATTTCATCAACAGATGCCTAAGGGAAAGACAACGGAACGAGGACATGCCACAACCCAAAGGACTAGTTACGTTACCATACATCAAAAGTATTTCCGAACTGACAGCCAGACTACTGCGACCACTAGGACCCATAACAGCACACAAAACAACAGCCACTCTCAGACAACAACTCACCAGAACCAAGGACCCGATACCCAGCATGAGCAAAACCAATGTAGTTACAAAATCCCATGCAAGGACTGCACAAAACACTACATAGGACAAACAGGAAGACAGCTAACGATCCGCATCCATGAACACCAACTAGCCACAAATTGACACGACCAGCTATCCTTAGTAGCCACACACACAGATGACAAGTAACATGAATTCGACTGGGACAACACTAGTATTATAGGACAGGGCAAACAGAGAACAGCTAGGGAATTCCTAGAGGCATGGCACTCATCCACAGATTCAATCAATAAGCACATCGATCTGGACCCAATATACCGACCACTGCAACGGACAGCTGGAACTGACAACCGGAAGCAACAGATTCAAACCACTATAAATGCCGGAGGAAAGATCACAGAAGCGCTTCACAAGAGGCTCCCAAGCACTGAGGATGTCACCTAGACAGGGGACAAAACGTCTGCAACACAAATTCCCAGCTCGGCGAACAGAATCACAACAACGAGCACCCGAACTACAAATCTTCTCACAAAAGTTGAGGTAATGTATTAGCTTGAATTGAAGACTGATTAACACACAGAAGACAGACAGTTAGGAGTAATGGTTCTTCTTCAGGTTGAAAAGATATAACAAGTGGAGTGCCTCAAGGATCAGTCCTGCGGCCTCAATTATTTACGATCTATATTACAAACTTAAAGGAGGGGCAGAATAGAATAGTAATTTATTGTCACTTGTATTTATGAAAATACATTAAATGTTGGTCATAATCCAACACCTTTTTTTTGTAAATATATTTATTAGCAACTTTTTTTAACTTTACTAATATATAAAATTATTGAAAAAAAAATCACATATCAGTATAATACAAAGAAAAAAAAACACAAATTACAATACAACTACTATCTACTAACTACTAACCTAGGAGGAGAAAGTGAGGACTGCAGATGCTGGAGATCAGAGCTGAAAATGTGTTGCTGGAAAAGCGCAGCAGGTCAGGCAGCATCCAAAGAACAGGAGAATCGACGTTTCGGGCATAAGCCCTTCTTCAGGAATGATTCCTGAAGAAGGGCTTATGCCCGAAACGTCGATTCTCCTGTTCCTTGGATGCTGCCTGACCTGCTGCGCTTTTCCAGCAACACATTTTCAGCTACTACTAACCCACTCTATAATACAAAGCAAACCCTAACACTGTGCAAAGCAACACCAAAAAAAAGAAAAGCAAAAAATACCACAAAATACAGAACAGCTATGCTCGGCGCAAGGCTCCCAAACAAAGGAATGGAGTATTGTATATATACCCATATTAACCCAGGAGACCCCCTCCAGGGCCCAGGGCTTGACAAATCTAACCATCCTGGTTAAACAAAACGCCCTAGTTAAGATAACTGATAAATCTATATCCAAATAACTCAAGTAGGGCTACCATGTCTTATAAAAATGGTCTGTTGTGTGGTGCACCATGTTTGTAAAAAGGTCCAAGGGAATGTGCTCCATAATTAATTTCTGCCATCCCAGCAAGCCCGGTGGGTTCTCAGACACCCAGTTCATCAGAATATTCTTCCATGCACAGTATGCAAGAATATTAAATAGTTTCTTCCCATTCCCGTCTAAAGAAGGTAAATTCAGTAGACCTAAGAGGAGAGATATCAGGTCTACTTTGACTTCAGTCCTCAATACCCTCCCTATCTCTCCTGCCACAGCGCTCCAATAAACAAAGTGCCTGTGGCACGTCCAGAAGCAATGGGTAAGAGTACCTTATTTTACATTTACACTGAAGATGCCCCTTTTTAAAACTTCGCCAGATGGTCTGGTGCCAGATGAGCCCTGTGCAGAACTTTTAACTGCGTAGCGCATGTCCTGTTACAGATTGAGATCTTTCGAGTATTCTCCCATATGTTCACCCATGTTTCAGAAGAGATCTCCACTCCCAGGTCTTGCTCCCAGACCGGTTAATATCCTGCCAAGCCCTGCCACCCAGCAGGCAATAGAGGGCACTAACCAAAAGGGTGCTTGTGGAGAGTAGCAACAACCTCTCTGTATCGGGCTTATAGGGCTTAGTGAAAAGCGTAGTTTTCTTCTGGATGAAATCCCTAACCTTCAGGGAGCCCGACAATTCAGAGATTTATCCTCCGACCTCAATTTTCGAGGTTGTCGATATGGTTTCGCAAGGCCCGCAACTCTTGCTCCAGCACCTGGATCTGACTGGATGAAGACTCCATTGCAGCTTCTGAGGCCTTAGTTCGACCCTCCACCTCCTCCAGCCTCTCCCCGAGGCACTGGATCTCCTGCTTGTGCTTCTGCAGCATGGATGCAATAGGTTGGACCTGGGCACGAATCTCCCCACGGATCTCCTCAATCGCAGCCCCAACTTTCAAGGTAAGTCTCTCCATCGTCGCAGCCAATTCCTGTGAGTCTGTCAGGTCCCTGGGGAGTTCAGGAGAGGCTGCTGCTGCTGCAGTCTCTGGTGTTGTAGGTGCTGCAGGGGAGTGTCTTTCGTGCTGCTGTTTGCTTGCTCCTTTTCCCTTTGGCATCCTTCCCACTCCCAAATATTAACAAATATGTGTTCTGTAAGGTTTTAAACTAATAATTCCACCACATAAGTTGGCTAGGGATGGAAAAAAACACCGGTTATGCCTTGGCTGTTAGGCAGAGCTGTCCACAGCAGTCCCACAGAATCGCCGCCATCTTGCCAAGATCCAACACCATTTTAATTATGTAAGTAATAAGAAGAAATAATTGAGATAGAAATGGGTGGGGACATGTTGTGATGAGGACATGAGGAATCTGCAATGGGATATAAATAGATTGAGTGCGTGGGTAAAACCTAGCAGATGGAGTTTAATATAGGAAAGTGTGTGGTCATGCACTTTGTAGGAAAAATCAAAAAGCAGACTATATTTGAGTGGAGAAAGACCTCAAAAAACACAGTAGGATCAGGGTGTTCTTGTGCATGAAACAAAATGTTGGCATGCAGATTCAGCAAATAATTATGATGGCAAGTGGAAGTTGCCTAGGGTATTGGAGTTTAAAAATAGGAAACTCTTGTTACAATTATACAAGATGTTAATGATACCACACTTGGAATACTATGTACAGTTTTGGTCCTCTTCAGAGGGTGCAGAAATTTTTTTTTTTAATTATTTTTGAATTGAAAAAAATTTTCTTTACAAAATTATAAAATTACAAAAACATGAAATTATAACATTTTAAAAAAAACAACAATAAACAATAAACAAACTACTATACTAGTTTACAAACGAACTTACAACTACGCTCATTACACATCAATAACGTGTAGCAAGACCTCAGCTCTCAACCTTTGAGAGCATCAATTACTAAACCCACGTTTGCTCAAAATTCTTCCTCTCAGGGCATTAGGCTTATTAAACCAAACCACCACGGCTGGACAAGAGCCCTAATTAAAATGGCAGACAGATCTGCTTCCAAATAATTCAAAAAGGGCTGCCATGTCTTATATAAATTGCTGTTTTCTGGTGCACTATGTTTGTAAGAAAGTCCAGAGGAACATGTTCCATAATTGACCTATGCCACCCTGACAGACCCCTTCCAGCTTAAGCCACACCCCAAACCCAAGCAATGGAAGAAACCAAACAAAGGACATTGTAAAGACAAAGTATAACAAAAATAGTGAGCAGTCTGCCCACCCCCCTCAATATATCAATACCACTCCAGTTCAGAGAGAAAAAAAACCCTACCAACAACAGCTTCTTTGGAAGTGCAAGAAATAAAAGCAAGACAAAAAGAAAACTCGACACTAATGTCCATGTCCATAAATACATCTACATTATTTTAAAGTGTCCAAAAGGTTTTTGGCCTGCTCCAAGGAATCAAACGACTGCACAGTTTCCTCTTAAGTAATACGAAGCATCGCTGAGTATCTCATAGAATATTGAATACCGAGGTCATTTAACCTTCTCTTACTACCATCAAATGATTTCCTCTTATGGATCACTGCCACAGAAAGGTCCTGGAAAAACACTGTCTTAATTCCCTGATAGGTCAGGGCCTGCGGATCACTACCCTACCTTCTAGAAGTTTCCACAACTCTCTGCTTGTCCCTGTAGCATTGAAATCATATCAGAACTGGACAGGGGCGCTGACCCTGACCAAATCTGTGCACCGCAACCCAGTGAGCTCTGTCAACCTTCACCGGGTCTGCCTCGGCATCCCAGCCAAGAGATTGTGGCAATCAGTCTTCAAAAAAACTTGCTGTCTGCCCATCTTGAACTCCCTCCAGCAGGCCAACAACCCAGATATTCTTTCTCCAGCCTCTATTTTACAGGTTATCGACTTGTTCAGTTAAGGCCCGAACCTGTTTCTCAAGGGCCTGGATCAACCCTGCCGAGGGCTTAACCTCAGTCTCTGACATTGCAGTCCACCACTCAACCTCTTCAACTCACTTCCTGAGTCCTTCCAACTCCTCCTCTTGCTTTTGCAGCTTGGCTGAGATGGGCTCCAGTTGATTACAAGTCTCTTCCCTCATCTCCTGGTTCAGTTGTCAGATTGCTCAGAGTTCCTCCATAATGTTCTGCTATGTAGACATTTCTTTCACAGCTCACGGGAGCTGCATCTGCTTCCCCAGTTGCAGTCTTGGGCCCACCCAATATCGTCAACTGTCCCGAGTGTTGAGACTTGGCTGTTTGCTACCGCTTAGTCAGTCTCACACATTCAAAAAAGGATTTAAACAGTTGTGTTACCATTTAACAATATTTTTTTTCCAAAAAAAGGTAAGGTGGGGGTGATTAAAAAATATGGGTTGGGGTGCAGAGCTCAGCAAGGCTGATCTATTCAGATTGCTGCCATCTTGAATGCCCTGCAGAAAAGATTTAAGAGAATGTTTCTAGGATTGGAAGGTTTGAGCTATAGAGAAAAGCTGAATGGACTGGAACTTCAGAGGCTGAGGGGGTCCTTATAGTGGTTTATAAAATCATGGGTGGCATGAATAGGGTGAATAGTCAATGTCTTTTTCTGAGAGTGGTGATGTTCAAAACGAGAGGGCATAGTTTTAAGGCAAGTAGGGAAAGATTTAAGAAGGGCCTGAGGGCTAACGTTTTCATGCACACACAAATTGCAATGTTCCAATGGGTGAAGTTGTCCAAATTTCATCAGTCCAGACCATTGAGATACATAGTAACTGAGATAGATCCCAACAGGCACGGTGGCTCAGTGGTTAACACTGCTGCCTCACATTGCCAGGGAGCCAGGTTTGATTCCAGCCTCAGGTAACTGTCTGTGTGGAGTTGCATGTACTCATCATGTCTGTGTGGGTTTCCTCTAGGTGCTCCGGTTTCCTCCCACAGTTCAAAGATGTGCAGGTTAGGTGAATTGGCCATGCTAAATTGCCAATAGTGTTAAGGGATGTGTAGGTTAGGTGCATTAGTCAGGGGAAATGGTCGAGGAATGGGTCTGGATGGGATACTCTTTGGAAGGTGGTTGTGGACTTCTTCGACTAAATGGCCTGTTTCCACACTGTAGGGATTCTATGCATTAATACAGATTGTAACCCAAACACATGTGAAATATCACATACCCTGTCCTTCCAGTTAGAGAAATTTCCTTTCTCCCCTCTGTGTTTTCTGCCCACTAAAGAATTTCTTTTCATATAGTTACAGTACTTTAAATCAAAATACCATTGCCTTTACGATAAGTATCTTGCATGTTGTTTCATTAAATATGCATGCTATTTTGTTTTATCTTAAAGCCATTTCAGTTGAGGTTCCTACGCTGATGGAACATGTGTTAAAATTAAGTTGTATGATGCCATTAGTCACAGCAATGCTAAGATGAAGAGCTATAAAAGATTCTTAGTCTCGTGATAAGTTCAGATTCTTATGCATTTATAAGCAGCACACTGAAGTCCAAGCAAGTCATATTCAGCAGTTTTGAAGATAAAAGTGTCCAATTAAAGTAAGGTTGAATTATTTTTCATACCACAAGCTGCCAATTTGCATGAGAAAATCATCTTCTTTCAGTAAAAGATGGACTTGCATTTATAGTGTTTTTTGTGAGCTCAATATACCTCAAATTTGTTCAAAACCAGTTAGTACTATATTAGAAATACAATAGCCAACTTGTGCACAGGCTCACACACAACCATTATAATGTTGATCAAATAATCTATTTTTGTCTTTTTGATTCAGGAATAAATATTGGCTAGGACACTGTGAGGAGTTTCCCTTACCAACTTTGAAATAATACCATTGAACCTTTCAATGTTTCATTCATAGCAATAATCAGACACTTCTTGCAATTTGAGTAATTTAAGATTATATCAGATGTTTGCACTGCATTGAGATGATATGGAATGTTCCTACCTTGTATTCTACAGTGTGTTTCAGAAGTTAATATGTGGGAGATGCTGGCATAGCGGTAACATCACTGCACTAGTAAGCCATGCACTCAGGTGAATCTCTGGGCTAGTTGGTTGAAATTTCATAACACTAGCTGGTAGAATTTAAAATTCAATTAATAAATCTTGAATGGTAAGCTAGTCTCAACAATGTGATCCTGACAAATGTCACCGCTGTAAAAAATCTTTCTGGTTCACTAATTCACTGAAGTCCTTTAGAAAAAGAAATCAGCCAACCTTACCCAAGCTCAGCTGATAGGAGCTGCCAGACTCTCAAATGTAGGTGACTAGAGTCAAGAGCAATTAGCAATTGGCAATGACATGAATCCTATGACAGAAGGTACTATTCTCACAATTACAATTGTTTTCAGGTGCTCTTTCTGGATTATTCTAGTGATTTTGTTGAAGGTAAATGCATTATTATATTTTAAATCATTGAAATGACGTGTATATTTTAAAATCTCATTTACTCAATAATTTGACCTTAAGCCATATTGCTGGTGACTTAATCATAACAATCTGAAGTAATGGGAAATATTAGAAATTTGCGACTTAAGACCTTGAAAAGAGAAAAGTGATTTGGGATGAACACATAAAGGACCTGATCTGGTGTATCCTAGAACTTTGTGGGAAAGTAGGAAAGTGATTGTTGCACCCCTTGCTGAGATACTTGTATCATCGATAGCCATGAGCGAGTGCAGTAAAATGGAAGGGTGGCTAATGTGGTGCCATTATTTAAGAAAGATGGTAAGGAAAAGCCATGGAACAATAAACTGGTGAGCCTGAGGTCAGTGGTGAGTAAAGCATTGGAGAGATTCTGAAGGATAGGATTTTCATGTATTTGAAAAGGCAAGAATTGATTAGAGATAGTCAACATGGCTTTGTGCATGGGAAATCATGTCTCACTAACTTGATTGAGTTTTTTGAAGAAGTGACAAAGCAGATTGATGAGAGCAAAATGGTAGATGTTGTCCACAAAGACTTCAGCAAGATTCTCAACAAGGTTTTGCATGGTAGACTGGTTAGTAAGTTTACCTCACATGGAATCCAGGGAGAACTAGCCATTTGGATGCAAAATTTGCTTGAAGGTAGGAGACAGGGGGTAGTGGTGGAGGGTTGTTTTTCAGGGAGGAGAAAGTGAGGACTGCAGATGCTGGAGATCAGAGTTGAGAGTGTGGTACTGGAAAAGCACAGTAGGTCAGGCAGCATCCGAGGAGCAGGAGAATCAACGTTTCAGGCATAAGCCCTTCATCAGGAATGGGTTGTTTTTCAGACTGGAAGCCTGTGACCAGTGGTGTACCACAAGGATCTTTGTTGGGTCCACTGCTTTTTGTCATTAATAGAAATGATTTGGATATAAATATCGGAGGAATAGTTAGTACATTTGCAGATAACACCAAAATTGATGGTGTAGTGGACAGTGAAGGTTATCTGATTCCTGATGAAGGGCTTTTGTATGAAACATTGATTTTCCTGCTCCTCAGATGCTGCCTGACCTGCTGTGCTTTTCCAGCACCACTCTAATCTAAGCTCTTGTTTCAGCATCTGCAGTCCTCACTTTTGCCTGGTGAAGGTTATCTCATGATGCAATGGAACTTTGATCAGCTGGGATGCGAAGTGACAGATGGAGTTTAATTTATATAAATGTGAGGGTTTGCATTTTGGTAAGACAAATCAGGACAAGATTTAAACACATAATGGTAGAATCCTGGGAGTGTTGTTGAATAAATAAACCTTGGGGTGCAGGTTCATAGTTCCTTGATTGTGGTTTTGCAGGTAGACAGGGTGGTGAAGAAACCATTTGGTATACAGGTACTTGCCATTGGGCAGAGCATTGAGTATAAGAGTTGGGATGTCATGTTGCGACTGTACAGAACTTTGGTTAGGCCAATTTTGGAATACTGCATTCAATTCTGGACTCCCTGCTATAAGAAAGGTGTTGTTAAACTTGAAAGGGTGCATAAAAGGTTTATGAGGATATTGTCAGTTGAAAGGTTTGAGCTATATGGAGTTGCTGAACAGGCTGAGGCTATTTTCCCTGGAGCATCAGAAGCTATGGGGGGGACCTTATAGAGGTTTATAAATCATGAAGGGCATGGGTAAGGTGAATAGCCAAGATCTTTTTTCCCAGGGTAAGGGAGTCCAAAGGTAGAGGGCATGGGTTTAAGATGAGAGGGGAAAAATAAGGAACAACTGTTTCACACAGAGGGTGGTGTGTGTATGGAATGAAATCCCAGAAGAAATGGTGGAGGTGGGTACAATGACAACATGTAAAAGGCATCTGGATGGGTTTAGGAATAGGAAGGGTTTAGAGGGATATAGGCCAAGTGCTGGCAAATAGGACTAGGTCTATGGAGGATACTGGGTCAGCATGGATGAGTTGGACTGAAGGGTCTATTTCTGTGCTGTACATCTTTCTAACTCTATGATTGAAGTATCCCTAAACAGAAATATTGGAGTTCTGCAGGATAAAGTTCCCTCCGGTGCTTTCCATGCATGATTGGGCAATAGTAAGTGTGCTAGTATTCCTATTTCCGATAATGTTTATAAAGTGGAGGGCCGGAAGTCACCTTTTTTTGAAAATGGTGGATGTCACTTAGATATAAGATGAAGAGAATTACTAATTCCTCAGTTGTGGACCTTTGGAATTTTCTAACCCAAAGAAGCGTGGAAGCTCAATCTATGTTTAATGTAAAGATTGATAGATATCTTATTAAGTGGAGTAAAGAGTTATAGGGAGATGGTGGGTAAAAGGCTGTGAAGTGTTCCATCAATAATGATCTATTTAATGGCAGGGCAGGTTAGATCGGCTGAGAGACCGACTCCTCTTTCTGTGGCTGGGGCTGGTGGGGCTTAAACCTGGACCTTCGAGCCCACAGGTAGGACATTATCACTGTGCCATATCATCCGACCACGCACTGAATGTAACAAGAGGAAAGAAACAGTCAGGAGTCGTTAAAGATACACAATTCGGTAAAGATCCTTTCCCTAAGACTGTTGCGTTGAGACTCCGGGCACCCCTGCTATTGCAGCAGCTCAGGGAGCATGAAGAAATAAAACAGGCAACATTAAAGCTGTTACAATAATGGGAATACAGATCGTTACATTAATTAGCTGTAAAAACAGAAATTGCTGGAAAAGCTCAGTAGGTCTGGCAGCAGCGAAAGCAGATTTAACATTTCAGGCCCAGTGACCCTTCTTCAGAACACCGAATAGCTGTTTCATTTATGAAAATTATCCATTTGAACTCTTGATTTCCATTTGTGCTTCTGCTTTCTTCTCTGCTGTATAGAGACATGCTGAGTTTTGTTCCTATTTAACAGTGCACTCCTAGATTAAATGTATTCATAATGTAACTGTTCATCCTTTTGAACAGAGATGTATTCATCTTTCTCCTCATGGCTTGTTTAATATTTCCCTCTCTTTGTTTGCAGCGATCTTTGAATCCCAGCCATTTCTTTTTCCCTCTCCCGTCTACCTTCCCAATGTAATATGTTCTTTTTTCCCTCATGGAGGGCGCCCACCCTTTCACTCATGGATTGTGTTTCCAGTCCTTGGGTGTTGCTAATCAGTTTTACTTGGGAGATCAGACGGACCCAGTCCAGGGAAAAGCTTTCTTCAGCAAAGTACTGACTCAGACAGGTCCTTGGGTATGGGAGCTGGAGCCAGCTGAGCCCTCGAGTGTGCACAGAACAGGAAAATCTGTGGTTTGAGCCCATCGCAGGAGGTGCTGCCACAATTCCAATGGGCTCTAGGCCACGGTGTGGGGGTTCACAGGGAAATTCGATCAATCCCTTTCAGCCCGGGGGAGATGAGAGTGAGCACCTCATGTTTAACGCAAGGAGATGATGAATATTAATACAATCGGGTCAATAGTCAGATGTGCTTCCTTCTCCAGGGTGTAATAACATCAAATGTAGCAAGTGCAAAGTTAGCAGCCGAACTGACGAAGCAAGTTCAAACAGATGCCGATCAAGGTCAAAGTGTTCCAAATAAATCACCGGCAGACACACGGATGACAGATTTGGCGCAGGATCTCGCTCAGTACTTGCAATGCACACAATAAAGTCGTGTTCTACTTGGCATGATTTATCCTCGCCGTTTACAGAAGGCAAACAGAAACATGCCCAATGCCTCAACCCTCGTTAAGTTGATGGTGCTGATGGTCTCTGCTATTTGCAGCTAAACCATCGACTTTATTACGGGTTGCCTCGAAACTGGCCTGGCTAAATGATGAGACGTTACAGGAAACTCTGCCCTTTCAACCCAGGGCAACGAAAAATCCCATCTTTCCCCTCGGGGGGATTCCCTAATCTCGAGCCATTTGCTGCATCTTTGCCTCGCACAATCACCGCCACCTCACTCACCCCGGGCTAGGATATGGGTCACCCAAGGATGGAGGGAGTCCAGCTCATTTGGCTGCAAACGCAACGAAATAAATTGATGAAGGTCTCTGAATTATCTCACGTCAGCTCCTTTTTATTCACAAAGTGATTATTCTCTGGTTAATCTCCTGCTTATTTTTCCCCCAACAGCTCGAAGCCACATCGGCAAAAGCTTATTAGTATCTCATTTGCAAAACTCAAGTGCGGTGGGGTGATAGTAGATACCAAAATACTGGCATTTCTATGTGGGTCAGGAAAAAAAAGTGAGAAATGCGGATCCTCATGTAGTTTTGTGATTGACAGGAAAATTCACGACAGCGTTAACATTAACAAATGCGAAGGAAGCCGAGAGCTTCTTTCGCGCTGAAAATCAACTTTGGACTATCACCTCGCTCTATCCTGTCTCCTGGCCCTGTCTGTAATAGTGCTGCTACAATTACAAAGCCTAAGTGCCAAAGTAATTAAGCATTATCATCAAGAACGGCTCCATTTATAACGATCATGCTTGTCTACATGCTATCACTCAGATCTCTTCAAATTGCTTTGCGTTCTCGTGTTAATGGGCTTTCTGCAAAGCTCTTGTGCATTAACCGGGCATTGCTACCCACGGGAGGTCATTCCCATATTCGTGAGTATTTTCGTTAAGTGCCTCTAATGTGTAACGTAACTTCCTGATGATAATGTTGACTCAAACGGTTGCATGTTTAGTCTAGAGACGGGTCTCCTGTAAAATACTGCTCTGGAAACCATGTCGTGGTGACACTCTTTATCTAAGACACTTTTGGTGGGGAATTAACAAGTGACCCGCGACTCTCAGTCTCTTTACATATTAATGAATCGAAACCTGCGTCCCCATTCTAAGTTATTAAATACTTAACAGCAATTTAGGTCTGTTCAATACGTCGCATCAAAGTGTATGACACTCTGATCTTTTACTATCAATTCTGTGCCCTATGATCCTGCCCCACTACCTACCTGATGAAGGAGCAGTGCTCCGAAAGCTTGTACTGCCAAATAAACCTGTTGGCTTATAACCTGGTTATTGGGTGATTTTTAACTTGTCTCTCACGGGCAGTGTTACCCTCTCTTTGGGATGATCCATGCCTAATTACCTGAATACGACTGAGAATAGTTCGGTAGAAAAAATCGTGAAGACATTTTGTTTTAAGGATTGAGTTTAATTTTCTTTGAAAACTTTTGTGAATTAGTGATAAAAAAAAATGTGCTTTTGGACAAAGTCTTCCTGATGAAGGGCTCATGCCCGAAACGTCGATTCTCCTGCTCCTTGGATGCTGCCTGACCTGCTGCGCTTTTCCAGCAACACATTTTCAGCTCTGATCTCCAGCATCTGCAGTCCTCACTTTCTCCTTGGACAAAGTCTTGTCAGAGCTGTGCCGTTGGAGGTGGGGGTGCAATGAAAACTCTAGGATTGTTTACAAATTTGGTTACAGTGAGAGTAAAACACACACTGTCGAACGTGTATTTCCTTACTTCATAAATAAATGTACATGCCATTGGCCCAATGTTCAGCATTGCGAGTCTATCACAAAAACACTCTGATCTTTTAGAGTGATTATTTTTCTCTTTTAGAGTGGAATTAAATGGCTGGTGCTACCGTGAGTAGGCAATTTACTTGAGGGATAGAAGGCAGAGAATCGTGATGAACCAGTATTTTGCTGACTGGAGAGAAGTTTACCGTAATGTCCCCTAGGGGGTGGTATTGAGACCATAGTTTTTCTGTATATCCATGATCTGGTGTTATGCGCAAAACCTACAATTCCAAAGTTTGTGGCTGATACAAAACACGCCATTGTAGTAAAAATGTGAGCAAAGCAGCAGCAGATTTAGCAGGACATGCAACTAGAGAGTTGATTGTGATTAGTAACCTGGGCACAGCCAGTGTCTTTCAGTGATGAGAAGTACTAAGGTGCACTTTGCGATGGCAGCGTAATTTAAATGTTACTATGTGAGCACTTGCATTAGCAAAGGGACATGAATGTCTTCACTTATACAGTACTTGCTGGTGGCAGGGCAAGATGGTGAGGTGGGTATGAAAACAAATGGGAAACTTTGTAAATACGACACTAGAACAAGAGGCTATCACAGGGACTGTTGTTTTTACAAATCTCTGACTGGGCCTTAGCCTTGTGGATTATGCTTCAGAATTGTGACCAAGCCTGGGCACTATCTTTTTAAGAAGGGTGTCAGAGCATTGGAGAGGGGTTAGAGAAGGATTACTAGAATAAGATCAAGGCTTCCGTTCTTTTGAGACATTGGAGAAGCTGACATTGTTCTCCTTAGAACAGAGAAAGTGAAGAAAATACCTCATTAAGTCCTTGGAAAGTGTGAGGTTTTGAAACAGCAAATAGGCACAAATTGTTTCCACTTGTAGTTGAGTCAGTAAATAAAAGTCATAGTTCAAAAACAATTGGCAAATGAACTAGAGGGGAGATAAGGATTTTTCATACCAACAGTTTTTAAGATCAAGAATAATACCTCAAAGAGCAATGGAATGAAGTTCTTTGGGAACTTCCGCAGGATATTTGCAATGGATTTGAAGATGACTAATTTGTGAGGCTATAGCGAAAAAGTTGGGATGCAGGTTTGCACAATTCTGTCAAAGAGCTGGCACAAATTTAACATGCATGCTGCTGGCCTCTTGTGAAAGGTGCTGCAATCTTACATGGCAATCCAATGAGCAGTTTCTACCCTTACCAGTATCTGGAAGGCCTGTGCCTTCTCTTCTCTTCAGCCTTTTCTTACCTCCTTTGTTCTAAGTAGAACAATTCCAGTTTCTCCAGTATCTCTCTCTCTCTACATTGACGGATGTCCCTCATCCCTGAAAGACATTGAGCACTTCAGAAATGTATAATGAGAAGAGTTCCAGGTGAAATATAATCAGAGACTAAATATAGGAAGATCTTGTCCACTTTTCTCTCATTAGACAGACCTTGGAGCCATAACTTCACTGATCAACCAGCATTTACCAGCTCACAGGTTTGACAAGCTGCCTAAATCTGATATTTTCCATTGCAGTTGTTTGCCACACAATTGCAGTACACTGCAAGAAAGAAATGAAAATATCCAGAGAGAAAGAGAAAAATAATCAAACTGGCAAGGTATCAATGAAAGCTGCCCACGATGAGAATTGTGTAGAACTGAGTCACAATGGATTTCATAGTACATGACTTTTCATGATCTCAGGACAATCCAATGATCTTTACAGCTAATGACAAACCTTTGAAAGTGGAATGCAAACACAATAGATTTCATTCAAGAATGCGTGAAGATGCGATGTTTATCAGTTCTGACAAGAAACATTTTAAAATTAACTTCTCTGCAATAGGCAAACTGACAGTCAAAAATTTATTAAGTATCTCTTTCCATTGAATCTATGCAAGTCAAATAGGGACCACCGATTCCTAACAACTACAGTTCAGATTTAGTGAAACACTGAATGGAACATATGAATACTTTTTTTTCTTAGGGTACTAGTATTGGAAAGAAACCATGGATGTTGTTAGGGGTCTGACTGAAACGTGAGCACAGCCTTTTCTGAACAGCCACATCATTTCCAAGACACAAGCGCATAATTAAACCGCAAAATACACAAAGATACAACCCCCAACATGGGATGAAAATCTCACCAACAGAACCCATTTCACCAATATATCAGAAAATCACAGCCGCCGCCCCTCTAACCACGTAAATCAGCAAAGCAGAAACAGAACACAAATTACACAAAGACGTTAAAAAAAAATCCAATACAACAGACAACAGAACCCACACGACACAAAAACATTAAACCATAAAGAGCCCGCAATACACAAACAGAACACCATCAAACCAAGAGTCCCTGAAACACATTGCTTCAGACAGCGCGCCTGCACACAAAGACTAGTATAAAACCACAGACAGTCCGTCCCCAGAATATACATGGTTAATGAAGATTCCTTACTCCCACTCTCCAATACACAAGAAAAATCTTCAACGCCAACTCCACAGGTTGCATGCAAGCACAAAGACAATACCACCTCCCCCCCCCCCCAGCAAAACATTTAACTAGAGCCCGTTATACACAAAAATATGTAACTGTGGAAGAAATTAATTGAGTCCTCAGAAACACTCTCGAGCTATTGTTACGAACCTTCACTAAGAATGGACGCTTGCTCCTGATTCTTTGAAAAAAGAGTCAAACATTACTGAACAAGATGAACCCACTACTGATTAGGTTGTACTGATATTCATCATTTACTTGGGAAAAGCGGTCGATAAGTGTCCCTGCTCAGGAGTGTTCAGCGCGTACAGCTCACTCTCACCTCCCTCAGATGAACGCTACCCCTGACTTCTTTCCACTCGCCTTATATAAGACAGTCCGAGCCTTACATAATAAATTCGACCCTGAGTTCCAATGTGGAGGATGTACACTTACTCCCGCAGGGTGAGTGATCAGGGGGAAATAACCCTTTTTCACAACTTCTACACAGCCCAGAAAAAAAGAGAGAAAAAGTCATACAGGCAGATCAAGCCGGAGCAAATATATGAGCAAAAAACTGACTGCTGTTAAGACAACCCTTTCAACTCCACCTATTTTATACATGGTGCAGGTGAATTCCCTGAATCCCAATAGCACAGGCACCAGTCATTGAAAGCCGTTGGAGATTTCCTCGCTGGTGGCAGCTCCAATTCTGAAGCGGATTCCATGCTTCATTCTGCATGTCCAGACAGACTTGTGTACGCCGCCCCCACGGTTTAGTTAGCCCTGACCTCAGGCGACTGTCCGCTTTCTGGGACTTGCCCCTCTGCCTGCTCTGGAACCAGCTCCCTGAGACCTCTCACGCCTTACCTGTTGCTTCTCCATAAAAACTCTTCAGGGTCGCTCCTCTGGAGCCGCGGCCGCGGTGATGTTGAGGAGATAATGTGGCGCCTCCACATGTTCAATCAGCCACCGCTTTTATACTTGGCTCTGAGACTGACGGGCACTTTGCGCTCCATTTGCCCGGATGCGTGTGTACGAGACTGTTACAAAAATAGTATTTCACAGCACAGAAATCGGCCATTCAGCCCAACTGATCTGTGCTAGGGTTAATGATCCCCCTCATCCACCTCCCTCACCTCGATCTATCAACACGCTCCCTTCCCTCTCAGGGACTAAGCCAGCTTCTACTATTTTTTTGATTTAATTGGTCCTTCCGAGGTGACTCTGTTGAACACTTTCAAAGGTTCTATCAGTGAAATGTGCTGGAAGACAGGATACCGACAGGAAATATCTTCAATTCGTCGGGAATATTGACTGGGATCAGGGAGCGACCATTACACAATTTTTAAAAAGCTAGATGACTGGAAATGTGCAGAAGAACATTTGAATGGCTTGCGCTCTCTCCAGACTGTTACTCCCTGGTCAGTGAGTGTGTACTCAGAGGAGTCAAAGGTGGGTGGGCGAGCCATCAATAGTATCCCACTCCGGCCATGACACGAAATGAGGCAAACTTGCAAAATGTATCCATACAGTCATAAAAGAAGGTGCTGGGATGTGGGCTTACGTTCAACTGCAGGAAGACAATGCACTAAGACATTTATAAAGAAAGAGATCATTCCAGGACATAACATTGCGGTAAATTGAAGCAAGTTGGGACAGACTGACCAATTCATATTTTGGAAGCACAGTGACATCCAATGGCAAATGCAGGACCGGAGTCCTAAACATGGATTGGACAAACCAAAATTAAGCTACATTCTAAGAAAAGTATTGGATGCTGCAAATCTGAAACAAACAGAGAGAGCCAGAGGAACTCAACAGGTCCTACAGCATCTGTGGAGAGAGGAACTTCTTCCGAACCTCAGAAGAAGACCTCCTCAGTTTCTCCGGCAGTCTCAGTCTTTGTTCTAAGAAAAAGTATCATGAGCCTTGAAAGGAGAATGTGCCACATCTGGCCAGTAATGAGTGGGAAGCATTGGAAGGGGCAGAAAAAGAAAATGAACAACTTTGCAAGGAGATGCTGAAGAATGATCATAGAATAAGCTGGGTGGAGAACAAAGCCCAGGAAGAAGAACTGAATCAGGCTGGAAGAGCATGAGAACTTCAACAATGTCCTTATCAATGATGTCAACCACTGGGGCTAAGAGCAGAAAGTTTGGAAAACCATGTCATCTCTGGCACTCATTACAATTAATCTAAGGATGATCCTTTCTGACAGTGAGGGTTGAATTTTACCAAAAACTAAGTGTCAGTTTTGGGAAATTCCCTGGAATGTTGCCCTCCATCAGCTCTAATGAATTATCTCACCCTCACCTCATTAAGTATGCCCCATGTGATTGTGTACTCACCAGTGACATTGCTGTTGGGATCTTCTGGGATTACCACCACTGGTGCCATATTTAAAGACCAACCATTCACCAGGTCAAATACTGGCAGCCATGAGTAGCTCTTCAGATTATTGCTAGTGGAAGGAAAATGAAAAAGAAAAGCATCTGAGGGCAGGTAGGTGCCACATTGATACAAACAGAATATTACATTCATAAGTGTTTTGCCTCTCTACATCATCACCTGTCAGATCAACTGTCATAGTAACAGTAGCTGCTAAATGAAACTAGGAGAAAATGAGGACTGCAGATACTGGAGGTCAGAGTCGAGAGTGTGGTGCTGGAAAAGCACAGCTGGTCAGGCAGCATTCGAGGAGCAGGAGAATCAATGTTTCGGGCATAAGCCCTGCATGAGGAATGAGGCTTTGTGGGCCAGGGGGTTGAGAGATAAATGGGAGGGGGTGGGGCTGGTCAGAAGGTAGCTGCAATAGGTAGCTGAAGGTGGGGGTGAAGGTGATAGGTCAGAGAGGAGGGTGCAGCAGATAGATGGGAAGGAAGATGGGCAGGCAGGACAAGTCAAGAGGTCAGTGCCAAGTTGGAAGGTTGAATGTGGAATAAGATGGGGGCAGGGGAATTGAGGAAACTGGTGAAATCCACATTGATCCCACGTGGTTGGAGAGTGCCAAAGCAGAAGATGAGATGTTCTTCCTCCAGGCGGTGGGTGGTAAGAGTTTGGTGATGAAGGAGGCCCAGGACCTGCATGTCCTTGGGGCACTGGAAGGGGGAGTTAAAGTGTTCAGCCACGGGGTGATGGATTTGCTTCATGCATGTGTCCTGGAGATGTTCTCTGAAGTGTTCCGCAAGTAGGGGTCCAAACTATAGAGGCTATTCATCCTTAGCTCCACACCATGTTCAAACCCTGTCTGAAGGAGTTCTATGCTTTCCCTAGCTCCCTATCATTGTTCATTGTGGGAGCATCAAAATTTCAAGCAGTCAAATGTGTGAACCTTTATTGACTGATGGCAAATTTTTTTTTAAAATCTGCTTTTGCTTGGGAGAATAAACAGTGTTTATTCTCATTTCCCCTCCTCATTTCCCCTCCCCCCACCCTGTCTCAGTCAAATCCATCAAATTCAGCACCGCCTTCCTAACCTGAGATCTTCTTCCCGACCTCTCCGCCCCCACCCCAGTCTGACCTATCACCCTCACCTTGACCTCTTTCCACCTATCACATTTCCGACGCCCCTCTCCCAAGTCCCTCCTCCCTACCTTTTATCTTAGCCTGCTGGACAAACTTTCCCCATTCCTGAAGAAGGGCTTATGCCCGAAACGTCGATTCTCCTGTTCCCTGGATGCTGCCTGACCTGCTGCGCTTTTCCAGCAACACATTTCCAGAATAAACAGTGTTACCTGCAGTTTGAACAGTAACACGTTTACAGTCAATAAACGATGATTTCACCCGACTGGCTTCTGTTGGAATTGGGTGTCAATTGAATCCTATTTGACTTATGCTGCTCAATGCAGCAGCACTGTTTAATGCTGAATTTCCTCCTGTTCAATGAACATATAGTCATTCTCAACTCTCCTATTTCACCAGCATCCATTACATCCTCTTTCTGTCTGCTCCAGTTGTACAGAGGCCAACATACAAGGATTCTGAGGTACACTCGATGTGGTCGGGTGTATTACAAGGCACCTCAGAGACAAATTGCAGCATCAGAACCTCAAGCTCAGAACACCTACTGTCTGGTCCTTGGTGACACTTTGTGGAAATATTGACTGCATTGCATCCACACTCAGCCTCAGTCGGGGTGGAGGGGGGGGGCGGGGAGTGGTTGCAGAGGGAGCCCACCTTTCCCAACAACCATTCTTGTAAAGCATCCAGCCCTAGAAATTTTAAAACAAATACGCATTCTAATATCTCATGTTTACCACTTGTCACACATCCTGCAATATGGAAGATGACCAGTAATACATGTTTGGTTGCCTCACAATGACATTATCAGTGAGTACTATCACTAGCAATGGCTATCCATTGTCTGCACTGTGTCGTTCTCATGTGTTATTGCCAGTTGGAAGTAATTGGAGCCAGGTTCTTCTGCTGCCAGCTTAGTGTTCTTGACCAACTCGGTTCTATGTTGATGTTCAATTCAAACACAAGCACAATGGACGATCGGGGAATGTATCTGACTGAAGAACTACCTGACTTGACAGCCTGACTTCTGCTTCTGAGGATGGAGTTTGCAACACATTTTCAGGAGACTCAAATCCTGCCCAGCACATCAAAGAGCATGGATTGGGAACTGGGAGTGGGAGTCAGTGCCTTAATTGAATAATAATTGAAATTAATTACAGGCCAATTTTGTTTTTAAGTGTCTCATTCCTACTATTTTCTAATGGACGTTCAAACTAGCTTTTCCCATTCTTCTAATTTTAGATTACAGTTCAATTTCCCATTCCCTTCACTCTTAAAGCTGATCATTATTAAAAACATCTTGTCTTGATATCTTTCCTCTCCTCTAACTCTCAAAATGTTGCTTTGCCCATGATACTGACCTTCTTTTATTCAAATTTCACTTTTCCAGATATCCGCCTTGGTTGTACTAAAACACTTCTGCTGATGAATCTAAGGCTGTGGATTCTGTTCCCATGTCAGAAACTTGAGAACATATTATAGGCAGATGCTTCAGTGCGGCACAAAGACAGTTCCTGATGAAGGACTTATGCTCAAAACGTCGACTCTCCTGCTCCTTGAATGCTGCCTGACCGCCTGAGCTTTTCCAGTACTACTCTCTTTGACAAAGAGAGTTCTGCACAGTCAGATATGCCACCTTTCAGATGTGATGTTAAACCTAGGCTTTCACATTTCATTGGTGCTATCTTGGAAAAGAGCAGGCAGGTTTTCCCCAATGTCCTGACTAATAGTTTTCCATCAACCACATGTAGAACCTGCTGTGCACAAATTGCTGATCAAGTTTCGTATATTACAACAATGACTACACTTCAAAAAGCACTTCATTCAATCTAAAAGGCTTTGAGACTGTGAAAAGCCTCTGAAAGCAAGTTTACATTATTGAGTTTATTTCTGCTCAGTTTCCATTTTAGTTTTAAGTGTTCTGAGATATCTTTAGTGCTTCCCAAAACACATGCAAAGGGTGCTTTCCAAGTAAACATCGTTGTAACATAGCATATAGTCCTAACTAATCCTTCATACAAGCACAGATTTCTCATAAGTAATGACTACGCAACAACCCTTCAGACTAAACCAAAATTTCGCAAAAGATTAACTCTTCAGGATTCAAACAGATTGACTTTGTATATAATAGCACAAAAATCCTTCTGACTGATAACACCAGTCAGCACTAATAACACACTATTTAAAAAAATGTCATATTAACAGATAAACGTTCAGTGCTAGACCAGACTAACATATCACTTGAAAAAATACTGACATCATGCATCATTCATATCGTCACAATGATTCTTCAATTACAAGTGAAAGTAACTGGCAAAACTTTTAGTGTCAATCAACTCTAATTGTTTCGTAAAACATACTTAGACTGGCTGTTATATTTTGTACAGTACCTTATGGAATGAGATTGAGGGAGGGAGAGAGGAAACAATAAGAAACCTCTCCTGCTGAATCTGATGGATTCACGAGGATCAGGTTCCATAATTTAAATAATAGTGTTCTGATCAGGTGAGAGTGGGAATTCAGTTCCTCTCTTTTCAACCCCTTCTCAGATTGTAGCAACAAACAATTTTATTCTTTTTTAGCATCTACACTACATGGCAAAAAAAAAGCTAACTACATCCAAATGAAGAAGGTAACTACCAAGATTTTCTTGTGTGGAAGAAAGAAGAATTCTATTATCTACTAACCTCAACAAAAAAAAATGCAATGTCAAAAAACATACACACAGTTAATATGTTTTAAGAAAGATAGAAAATCAAAAAAACTGCGGATGCTGGAAATCAGAAACATCAACACAAATTGCTGGAAAGACTCAATAGGTATCTGCGGAAAGTTAACCTTTCAGGTCCAGTGACCCTTCTTCTGAACAGAACTGAATTGTTCGAAAGAAGGGTCATTGGAACTGAAACATTAATTCTGCTTTACCTCCACAGATGCTGCCAGATCTGCTGAGTTTTTCCAGCAATTTCTGTTTCTGTTTAGAAAAAATGATAGAGTGTGTGGTACAGACAAGAAGAATAAAGATTATGCAGTTTAATGGTCCATAGCATCCTTGAAGAGTTTGGTTTTTAATGTGAGACCACAGTTGTTTCATTGTGACTGATGTTTTCAGCAGCGACAAAGATTGTGTAGGCATTTTTGTGTTCTTTTGGTTATTTCCAAGATTTGCTGTTTCACTGGGTGTTGTCTTAAAAGAGCTGAAAATGTGTTGCTGGAACAGCGCAGCAGGTCAGGCAGCATCCAGGGAACAGGAGAATCGACATTTCGGGCATAAGCCCTTCTTCAGGAATGAGGAAAGTGTGTCCAGCAGGCTAAGATAAAAGGTAGGGAGGAGGGACTTGGGGGAGGGGCGTTGGAAATGCGATAGGTGGGAGTCCAAAGACTTGCATATTCTTGGTGGAGTGGGAGGGGGAGTTGAAGTGTTGAGCCACAGGGTGGTTGGGTTGGTTGGTCCGGGTGTCCCAGAGGTGTTCTCTGAAACGCTCCGCAAGTAGGCTTAAAAGAGACAGGGAGAGTGAGTTATAGCACTTGTTGCCACAGATTCATATTTTCTTTCCTCTTGTTCTGCTGCTCAAAAACAGCTGCTGAAATATGGTTTACTTGAACATTTCCAAGTCTGATGTCATTGTCTTTCCAAGATGACTAACTGGCAGGTGAGTGTTTTGTTTCCTGGCATGTGAAATTATCATACAAGTGTGAATTAAAACTGGAGTTGTAAACTTTTAATGCTAATTCTGTCAACTGGCTTCAAAGTCTTTAGATTAAATGGTCATTTTAGTACAAATAGTTTTGTTTATTCCATTTAGTCCCCTGGACTTGCGGCAAACTGTGGTCTGATGGTTCTAGCTGCTATCTTCGATCTTTTAAAATCATTTTATTCCAGAGAAAGTCTCACCTGCAATAGGGTTAGATATTGGAAGCTAAAATTTAATAGTCCATATTAACCTTCATCAGAACAAGAAGACTAAGCAGAAGACTAAGCCACTATGGCTGGCTTTGAGGTGCCCACTAGTGTGAGGATGGGTCAGAAGAGGCAGTCATGTTTAACCACTAGGACCTAACACTTTTTGTAAAGGGAACTAAATGGTGCTGACACAAGTTGCATTTCATACAGGCCTGTCTCCCTCAGAACCATTTTGTGGATCTGGGGTCTCAACATAATCTCCAACTGTGAAGTGGCTGAATGGGCACAGCACAATTTAAAGCCAAAGAATTAAAATGTATCTCCTCTTCATCAGTCCTTCAAGCATTTTGCACACAATAAAAAGAGCAATTTACATAGCCCCTTTAACATTATAAAATGTTCAAAGGTACTTAAAGGCAACACAAAAATATAATGAGATATTAGATTAGATAACCAAAGGCTTGGTATAAGAGAAAGGCAATAAGGAGTGCCTTAACGAGGAAACATAATTAGAGAGACAATGAGGTGTAGGGAAGGTAAACCAGAACTTAAGGTAAAGACAATTGATAGTTTAGCCTTCAATGATAATTTATTTAAAACTGAAGATGTATAAGAGGCAGGAAAAGAAAGAGTGCCAATTTCTCAGAGATTTGTTGGGTTGAAGGAAATTATAGAGATAAGGATAAGTGACAACATGGAGGCTTTGAAAACAAGAATGAAAGTTTTATTAAGGAAGACACAGAAAAATAGTTTTGAAGCAATGTTTTCTCTATTTTCTTTTTCTGCTGTGTGGACATCTGAGGTCTGTGTGCAGCAGTGATTATTGCATGTAGAAGTCAACATATCAGCATGTGCATTACTTGCCTGAGGCTGCATGGACACTATTCTGAAGTACAGTAGTGTTGCTTGTTAGAAATAATCATAAAATAATAGAGGGTGCCAGCAGGGCAGTGGCAATTTTGATGAACTAATAATACAGAGCACATGCTCTAGGGATGATCTTTCACATCTGAGGCAGCTACTGAAAGTTAAGTTCAATTTATTTTATTTTAATTTATTATATTCAACTAATAACTCTGGAATTAAAAAATAATTTTAGTAATGGTGGCTCAAAATAATGTCACTTGTAAAAACTCCTCTGATTCACTTATGTTCTTTTGGGAAGGATGTATGCTGTCCATACCTGGTCTAGCCTCAATGTAACTCCATACCCAGTTCAATGTGGTTGAATTTTAAATGCTCTCTGAAATGACTGAGCAAGCCTCTTAATTGTATCCACTCTAAAGCCTAAAAGGAATAAAACCAAATTGATTATGCAGCAGTGTAAATGACAAAGGCAAGCCCAGCTTTGTTGACCTTGCAAACATCTCTTTATTAACATCTGGGGACTTATATCAAAGTCAGAAGTTAGCGGTCCAACAGGTTCAAAAGCTGGTGCTTCCAAATAAACCTCGGGCAAAAGCCTGTCCTCGGATGCTGCCTGAATTGCTGTGCTCTTCCAGCGCCACTGATCCAGAATCTGGTTTCCAGCATCTGCAGTCATTGTTTTTACCTTCCAAATAAACCTGTTGGACTATAATGGTGACTCAGTGGCTAGCACAGTGCCAGGGACCCCGGTTCAATTCCAGCTTCAGGCAACTGTCTGTGTGGAGTTTGTGCATTCTCCCTGTGTCTGTGTGGGTTTCCTCCCACAATCCAAAGAAGTGCAGGTTAGGTGAATTGGTCATGCTAAATTGCCCATAGTGTTGGGCGTATTAGTCAGAGGGAAATGGATCTGGGTGGGTTACTCTTCAGAGGATCAGTGCGGACTTGTTGGCCAAAGGGCCTGTTTCTACACTGTAGGGAATCGAATAAAAAATAACCTGGTGTTGTGTGATTCTTTTAACCAAATTCAGAAGGACTGTCTTATAGACTAATCAAATGACAATCTGACATACCAATTAGTTTTCCTATAATGCCATAGTTGCATTCAGCGAAACTTTGCTTAATAGAAAATCACATAACATAAACAATGGGGCCTATGGGAACAGTGGGGTTAGGGGCAGTCTAGCAAATAATATCACTCACAATTGCTCAAATATCCCCAAAAATCTAATGCAAAAAATAGCACAGCCTGAATCAAGATATATCGAGGAACCTCGATTATCCAGCATTCGATTATCCAGCAAGATCACAAGGTCCCGATTCTCGACTATGTTATCCGGCATTTGATTATCCAGAATTCGATTAACCGAACAAAATACCACCAGCCTGTGTCCTTCCAATAATCGAAGTTCCTCTGTAAATCATATTTATCAACAAAACAAAAGTAAATTTAACATAGTACATTTTAAAAATATTGTTAATGCAGGGACAGAGAGTCATCATGGTGCATAAGGTAGACTTCCTCATTTCTGTTGTGAGATATTGTGTTATTAGATATTTTGTTGTAGGTTATCTTTATTAATTTACTCACCAGCTTGCTATATTCATTAATCCAGGTTTCTGTTCATTCATTCATAATCCTTTACTAACCTGTTATTTACTATAACATGGTTTCATTCATTCATTCATAAAACCGCAGTTCTGTAGTATATTTTACTATCCAAATTTAAAACAACCCTTTCTAATCAAAACAACCTTTTCAAAACCCATTACTACATTTTCCCACCTTAACAAGCAATTGCTACAAGCAGTGTTTACCTCTGAATAAGTGTAGCATACAGAACAATACCATCCCCATCAAGTCTCCATGAAATATTATAATATTTATCAGACCTTACCAAGCATTTCCTGGACCTGAATAGATTAAGTACCTGTTAAATACCTTTTATCTGGGCCATTATCACTTTAAGAAACTCACTGACAAAACAGCGCTTCCATGAAATTGCATGAATGAATGAAACTCATACCAGCAAATAATAAACAAATCTCACAATCCAGCTGTGATAATCAGTTTAATATCCTGTATTCTTTTATTAAGTATAGGTACAATTTTTAACTTATTTAGAGCATATAGGTCTAGTATTTTCACTAACATTTACTAATTTAAAAGACAAAAGGACTAACACCTCTTAATTATGCAAGCAGACCAGACAGACCCTCTTAATCCTATCAGAAGTAGCAGTCAGCATTTAGCACATTTTAACCCACCCTCTGTCTCTCAGGACAGAAGCCTTTCAAATCTTTGTGTACCGTAGATAAAACAATGTAACACCATAGTAATAGAATTATAAGATATGTAAGAACTGTGTGTAAGCGGGCTCATGTAAGAACGTATTTTGGGATTCTATTGCTGCCTCAAATTTGTGCTATGATTGCTGAATGAAGGAGGCTATTTTGTCACTCACTAATTTCAGTCGTTATTTGAACATGATCCCACACTGTTTAGTGAGCAATATCACATATTCTCTCCTTACGCTCAAAATGTTTTATAACATCTAGCTTCTCTTCCAGTGTTATAGCCTTTCTTTTGGGTTCACCACCTGCATTTTTATCAACAGGATGCTTCTTGCTAATATTCTTGTCACTATGTCCCTCCATTTTTTTATCAAAAAAGAGCCATAATCTAGGAGTAATGTACCTTTCCCTGGAAACTGCTCAATGTATCGCTCTCAAAAAGCTGCTCTATGTACAGTTTCTCTCACAGAAAGCTGCTCTGTCAGCAGCTGACATTTGCGCATGCGCAGAATGGCATGGGGACTTTAGCACGGACATTAGCGCATACACAGAATGAAGCTGGAATCGTGATATTGTGAACAGAGTGATGAGTGATGTAATAAGCAAATCGTGCTGCCAGTTCTCGTGTTATCTGAGAACTACCTGTTGTCATACTAACCTTAAAGACCACGTCCCAGGTATCAAGACCAACAGCTTTGCGAACATCCTGTCCCATTAGCAGGAAAGATCCAGCAGAAATAGCTGCATAGCGAGATACAGTTGGAAGGGAGTTGCCCTTAAGAGTCCTCATAAGTTCTTATGGCATCAGATCAAGCATGGGCAAAGAAATATCCTGCTGATTACCACCAAAGAAGAACTCTGTTTTGCTTGGAATCTTGCCAACACAAAGAAGATGGTTGGTATTGTTGAGGATTAATTATTTCAATCCAAGGAGTTCCTGAGTTTAGTGTCCTGGATCAGGTGCTTCATCAATGGCTTTCCCTCCAACATAAGGACAAAAGTGGTGATGTTTGCTGATGCATCACTTATGACACGTTTCCAGACACTGAGGTAGCCCTTATGCATGTGTAGCAAGGTGTGAACAAATTTAGGCTTGATTAATTGTGACAGGTAATATTTGTGTCATATAACTGTGAACCAATAAATATTGCCAAGAAGAGAGACTCTAACAATTTCCATTTGGAATTTAATTGTATTACCATCAATGAATTCCCCCACTATCAACATTCTTGAGGTTACCATTGACCAGAAACTGAACTACACAGGCCACATGAATACTCTGGCTACAAGAGCAGGTTAGAGGCTGGAAACTCTGCAGCAAGTAACTAACATGCCTACTTCCTAAAGCCTATCCACCATCTATAGGGAACAATGTATTGGAATACCCTTGTTTGCCTGATAGACTGCAGCTCCATCAACATTCAAGAATGTCAACACTATTCAAGACAAAACAACCCACTTATTGGTAACCCATCAACAACCTTCAATTTTCATGTCCTTTACCACCGATGTACAAAGGCAGCAATGTGTATAATCTACAAGATGAACTGCATCATCTCACCAAGATTCCATTGACAGCACTTTCCAAACCCTCAACCTCTACAACCAAGAAAGACAAGGGCAACAAATGTAGTGGAACACCACCATCAGCAAGTTCCCCTCCAAGCCACACACCATCCTGACTCGGAACTATCTCGTCGTTCCTTTATTACTGCTGGGTCAAAATCCTGGAACTCCCTTCTTAACAACACTGTGGTTGTGTCTACATTGCATGGACTAGGGTGGGATCATTCAAGAAAATGGCTCACCACTGCATTCTCAAGGGCAATTCAGGATGGGCAGTAAATGGGCTGGCCTAGTCATGTGATGCACCATCACCAAATTTTTAAAAAAGTTATATGTTTAGGGACCATTGTCATATTATTATATGAATTGTGGCAGAACTAGATTACTTACTTTGAACATGGACATAGGATGTAGTGAGGTTTTCTTTAAATTCTTTATTTACAGCTATATACAATTAAGATCTCATAGGAAGCAAATGTCTTTTTTTATTCTCTATCTGTCCGTGCTTCTGCTCAGCTCACTTACATGATTATTACTATAAGTCCCATTGGCAAAAATATAAACCTTACTTCTACATTTTAGATTTCAAGTTTTACCTCTATATTATAGACCTAGTTTTTGACCACTGGTAAAGTTAATTGGGAGAGTTTAATGTTTATGCCAATGGGATTTCGAGTAACAATTTTATTTATCAATTCACCATCAGGAAATTTAGATCAGTCTTGAACGATAATACTTGAATACAATTTATTAGATCAGACAATGAATATATTTCCCTCCGGATGTGAATTTAAATGAAGAAGTAGATAATTAAACAGGTGAGCTTGACTGGTTGGAAGTGGTAATTCCATCTACAGTGATGTTGCTTTGGGTCTGATTCTAATCTTTAAATGAATATAATGCAAATTGGAGAGAAAGTTTTTCAAAAAGTCCTTGTTAACTGAAGACTTTATTGAAGGCCTATCCTGAAAAAATTAGACAGTATTACCCAGGAGGAGATAACAATGGAATGCGAGGTCTGAATTAAGAATTACAGCGCATGGTGCAAAAACTGCTTCTATACTCCATTACCATTCCAGATTGACTGCCTTTGAATATGTATTGGTTCATACTTTCTGCGTTGAAATGCATTTGTGACAGTCACCAGCAAGCCTACCTCTGCCATCCTGCAGCTTTTCACACCATAACTTTTAATATGGCACAGCTAATGTTGTCATTAGCAAACTTGTATATTGTTCCCTCGATTCTAAAGTCCAGTCATTTATGCCTATAAGACAGAATTATAGAATCCCTACAGTGCATTAAGAGACCACTCAGCCCATCCAGACTGCACAAACCTTTAAAAAACATGCCACCTGGACTCAGCACTCCACCCTATTCCTGCATTTACCATGGCTAACTCACCTAACCTGCACATCTATGGACAGTGGGAGGAAACTGGAGTACCTGGCAGAAACTCACACAGATATGGGGAGAATGTGCGAACTCCACACAGTCGTCCAAGGCTGGAATTGGACCTGCATCCCTGGCATCATGAGACAGCAGTGCTAACCACTGAGTCACTCAATATTTCATAAATCCTCATGGAATATGATATATATCTTTTTTATTAATTCAAAAAAAAGTTTATTTTCAGTTTTCTGGTCCTTAAGCAATGGGACAGATTTACAGCAACACTAGTTACTTAGTGATCTTGTGGACCAGGATCTTGCCTTAGTCAATCCATCAACCAATCTCTTGTCACATCAAATGGACAGATGACCATTTGGGTCTCCCGTGGCTGCACTGGCCAGTTGGTTATAAAGTCCTTTATTTTAGATCTCTCCCTTTCTCTGACTAGTGCCATATATGTTAATATCTCCTGCTGGCCCCTGTAGTTGGCTTTAAATCACATCACTGCCCTGTTTGAAATTATGCATTCCATCACAGTTCTGATTTGTGTTTTGACCATAGTGAACAAGCTTTAGGGAATCAGGAGATGAATTAGTCAACTGCAGAGTTCTGACCAATTCTTGAAACTACACAATTTTATGGCTGTTCTAGTTAAACTTGTCATCATTGCTAACCCTCAGGATGTTGATAATGGTGGATTTAATAGTGATAATGCCATTGAATGTTGAGAGGAAATGATTAGTTTTTTTATTAGCTCATGGGATGTGGGCATTGTAGGTTCTTATTTGTTGGAGGTGGCCATTGCCAGGTTCCACAACTCTCCAAGATAACTGTGCAAGTCTCATTCTGGCATTTGAGTAGCAATTGGTGGCCATGCCTTCAAGGTGCCTAGGCTTCAAGATTGGAGTAATCTCTCTCTAAATCTCACCTCCTTGCTTTCCTGTTTTAAGACACTCCTTAAAACCTACCTCTTTGACAAAGCTTTTGGTCATCTGACTTAATATTGTCTCATATAGTTGGGTGTAAAGTTTTGTGATATTATGTTGCAATGATGAGTCTAAGGATATTTTATTGTGTGAAAGGCACCATGTAAATGTAAGTTGTTGTTATCTAATGTGTTTTCTCAGCCAATATGTTGCGACTCCATTGTGGAAGGATGCACTTTGACTTAGTTTTGGTAATAACATAGAGCTAGCAGGTAACCGAAAGCTAGTAGAGCATTTATGAAGTAGTAATCACAATAGCAGTAGATGTAACAGACAGCTGGGAGCAGGGAAAAGAAAGATTGAGCATATGAGCACTTAATCAGAAAAAAAGGAGGTAATATTAAACTTTGTTGAGTTAAATGACAGTGTACATTGGCTAATTGAAGCATGGATTAACAACAAGTAATCTTTGAACTTGAAATACGAACAATGTTTCTGTATTCTGACACTCTGTGATTCTCTGACCATTCCCCCATTATTTATCTAATAGAGTCAAAGTGATGTGCAGCACGAAAACAGATCCTTCAGTTCAACTTGTCCATGCTGACTAGATATCCTAGATTAATCTAGTCCCATTTGCCAGCACTTGGCTCATATCCCTCTAAACCCTTCTTTGATTAGATTAGATTAGATTCCCTACATGCGGAAACAGACTCTTCAGCCTAACAAGTCCACACTGACCCTCCGAAGATTAACCCACCCAGACCCATTCCCCCACTCATGCACCTATCACTATGGGCAATTTAGCATGGCCAATTCACCTGACTTGCACATCTTTGGGCTGTGGGAGGAAACCCATGCAGACACAGGGAGAATGTGCAGACTCCACACAGACACAAACCCGGGTCTCTGGTGCTGCGAGGCAGCAGTGCTTACCACTGAGCCACTGTGCCGCCCAATTCTTATTCATCTACCCGTCCAGATGCCTTTAAATATTGTAATTGTACCAGCCTCCACCACTTCCTCTGGCAGCTCATTCCACCACCCTTTGTGTGAAAAAATAGTCCCTTAGGACCCTTTTAAATCTTTCCCCTCTCAACCTACACCTATGCCCTCTCATACTGGACTCCCCCACCCCAATGAAAGGACCTTGTCTATTTATCCTATCCAAACCCCTCATGATTTGAGAAACCTCTATAAGGTCACCCCTCAGCCTCTGATGCTCCAGGGAAAACAGCCCAGCGTATTCAGCCTCTCCCTATCGCTCAAACCCTCCAGTACTGGCAACATGCTATAACTGTGTCCCATTTTTCAATTTCCTCATGCATTTATCGAGTTTTCCTCTAAATGCAACAATGCTATTCACTTCTGGTGCTCTGTGTGATAGTGAGTCACACATTCTATCTGGGTACAGATATGATAGGCTGTTATATTTCTTTTGGTATCTCACTTAACTTTCTAGACTTCGGCAGTAAGACTAAATATTCCATTATAGTCCAACTTATTTGGAAAGGCAAGGACTGGTTAGGGATAGTCAGCATGGCTTTATGCATGGGAAATCATGTTTCATGAACTTGGTTGAGTTCTTTGAAGAAGTAACAAAGAGGATTGATGAGGGCAGAGTGGAAGATGTGATCATACGTGGACTTAAGTATGGTGTTCGACAAGGTTCCTCATGGGAGACTGGTTAACAAAGTTAGATCCCATGGAATACAGGGGGAACCAGCCATTTGGACACAGAATTGGCTCAAAGGTAGAAGACAGAGGATGGTGGTGGAGGGTTGCTTTTCAGATTGGAGGCCTGTGAGCAGTGCTGTGCCACAAGGATTGGTATTGGATCCACTGCTTTTTGTCATTTGTATAAATGATTTGGATGTGAACATAGGAGATATAGTTAGAAGGTTTGCAGATGACACCAAAATTGGAGGTGTAGTGGACAGCGAAGATGGTTATCTCAGAGTACAACAGGATTTTGATCAGATGGGCCAATGGGTTGCGTAGTGCCAGATGGAGTTTAATTTAGGTGCTGCATTTTGGAAAAGCAAATCTTAGCAGGACTTATAGACTTAATGGCAAGGTCCTGGGAGTGTTGCTGAACAAAGAGATCTTAGAGTGCAGGTTCATATGTCCTTGAAAGTAGAGTCACAAGTAGATAGGATAGTGAAGAAGACTTTTGGTATGCTTTTCTTTATTGGTCAGAGCATTCAGTATAGGAGTTGGGACATCATGTTGCAGCTGTACTGGACATTGCAGAGGTGGGTACTGCAGATGCTGGAGGTAAGAGTCAAGATTAGGAATCCTGATGAAGGGCTTTTGCCTGAAATGTTGATTTTCCTGCTCCACGGATGCTGCCTGACTTGCTGTGCTTTTTCAGCACCACTCAGATCTGTACTGGACATTGGTTAGGCCACTTTGGAATATTACGTGCAATTCTGGTCTCCTTCCTATCGGAAGGATGTGGTGAAACTTGAAAGGGTTCAGAAAAGATTCACAAGCATGTTGCCAGGGTTGGTGGATTTGAGCTATAGGGAGAGGCTGAACATGCTGGGGCTTTTTTCCCTGGAGCGTCAGAGGCTGAGGGGTGACCTTTATAGAGGTTTACAAAATTATGAGGGGCATGGATAGGGTAAATAGATAAAGTATTTTCCCTGGGGTGGGTGAGTCCAGAACTAGAGGACATAGGTTTATGGTGAGAGGGAAAAGATATAAAAGGGACCTAAGGGGCAACTTTTTCACACAGAGGTGCATATATGGAATGAGCTATCAGAGGAAGTGGTGGAGACTGGTAGAATTACAACATTTAAAAGGCATTTGGATTGGTATATGAATAGAAAGGGTTTAGAGGGATATGGGCCAAATGCTGGAAAATGGGCGTAGATTGGGTTAGGATATCTGGTCGGCATGGACGAGTTGGACCGAAGGGTCTGTTTCCGTGCTGTACATCTCTATGACTCTGACTCTAATAATGCTGTCTCCTTTTTAAGGAAGGGATGCAGATCTGGCAACATTCAGTCCCCTGGCACAACTTTCCTTTCAAAAGAAATTTGTGATGAGGAAATCTTACAAATCAAGTATATTCTAATGCAGAATAGTAAACTGTGTCAACACTTCTAGGTCCTGAAAATAAATGTGGAGATAGCCACTACTTTCCCAGAGAAATTATAATAATGGTAGCGATCTGCCAAAAGGCGGATGCTCTGCTCTTTTCTGCACATCTTATGGTCTTAGACTTTCCTCTTCAGTTGTTTGTAGGATCCTCCCATTTTCAATTTCAAATTGACATTATTTTGCTCTCCCTTTCTTGGTCTCCATGCCTCTAATCTTCGTTCCAGCACCTCCCTACAAAGCTTCTTAAACTTTTGAATATGACCAATCTATTCTTGTTGCCTTTTCTTTATGATAATCATCAATAATCTTTTCTCCTTCACCATGAAACAAAGTTCTTCACTATTTTTGTGTTCTTTCCAACCAACCAAGTCAATGCAAACTTCTCCAAAACTACATTTCACAACTTGCCAATCCTTGATTTTCACTTTTCACAAGGTCCACATTTCAGTCCCATGCAACAAGACATTGTAAATCATAAACAATAAAACAGAAATTGCTGGAAAAGCTCAGCAGGTCTGGCAGCACCTGTGGAAAGAAATCAGAGTTAACATTTCGGGTAAAATAACCCTTTTCAGAACTGGGGTTCTGACCTGAAATATTTAACGCTGATTTCTGTCCACAGATGTTGCCAGACCATGCTGATCTTATCCAGCAATGTCTGTTTTTGTTTCTAATTTACAGCATCCACATTTATTTTTTGGTTATTGTAAATCATTGTTTTGATAATACTTTTCAGAAGATCTCTCCTCATTTCTATGCTGAGCATAGACCCGAAGACCATAAAATATAGGACCAGAATTAAGCCATGCAGGGAATTGAGTCAATTCAGTCATTTGATTATGGCTGATATGTCTCCAACCCATTCTCCTGCTTTCTCCCCATAACCCTTGATCTCCCTACTAATCAAGGTGTAGCCAATCACAGAGGGTATCAACCTGGAAATTCTTGTAATACACGCGATTGACAGGTGATGATGGTGGGAGAGATGCTTGGTCAGCTATGTGATGGAGGAAAATAAAACTAGAGTTGTTACCACCACTAAATCCTAGTTTTGAACTACAACATGTATTGAAAGTGCAGATTGCCATGGAAACTCAGAGTCCTTGAAAGACTGGTTGGCTTAATTTGTTGGATAGTCAGCATAGATCAGATTGGTGCCAACAGCACAGGGTTTAATCCGGCTAAACTGGATTCAGGAATTGCTTCCAAGGCTTCCTGACACTGTGAGTTGTACATATCTTCGGGCTGAGAATGCAGGAAGATTTAGAGCTTAGTTTAACACATTATCTTGACAGAAAATGCATGCAAGGTCTCCTTTT
Organism: Chiloscyllium plagiosum; assembly: GCF_004010195.1. Taxonomy (NCBI): domain Eukaryota; kingdom Metazoa; phylum Chordata; class Chondrichthyes; order Orectolobiformes; family Hemiscylliidae; genus Chiloscyllium; species Chiloscyllium plagiosum. The sequence goes on from NC_057713.1 coordinate 91,940,679, forward strand.
AGTTTATTCTAATGTGATTTTATTTTTTCCCAGTATTATCCTTGACTTTTCTTTTACCTTTCTATTCTGGAACTGAAAGTAATTATATTCTGACCATTGTTCACCACATGCAACATTACTTTGGAGTATCGACATATTCAATTTGGTTACCTAGAACGGAGTCCAGTTATTCTTTCTTCTTCATTAGATCATTAGCATATTGACCATAAAAATGCCACTGATCTCATTCAAAACCACGATACCATCCTCATCACAATTTCCCTATTTCAATTTAGCTTAGATAAGTAAAATCAATTATATTAAGATTCCATCTGGAAGTTGAGTGTTTTCTATTCATTTCCAATTTTTAGCAGTTCACTGTTTTGCTTGATTTCTTGCTACTCTTAGCTACACTTAAACAAAGTCTCTTTGGACCATTTTAGATCCTTACAGCCTAAGGCAATGATACTGGCCGAGAGTTATCTGCCAAAATTGCAGTGAGTTTAATATCCATTTATAACATGTAATCACCAGCAACTTCTAATGGAGAAGATATACCATGTGAATTGCAGACCAGCACAATTTGTTGGACAATTTGCATCACCCTGGAACTTCTCAGAGATGGCAAATCCCTTATTAGTTCTCAAATGATGGACTTGTACGTGGAACTCATTGCAGGATGTTAGAGCCAGTAACTAATAGCCAAAGTATGATTTCAACAATGTGATACTTGTTAATGCAATGAAAAAGAACCATTACTGACTAGAAAAAAAAGTATTGAAACTGATTGAATGTCAACATTGCATATGGAAATTCTTAAATAGAGACATAGAGTCATACTGCACAAAAACAGGCCATTCAATCCAACTCGTCCACCTCACCAGATATCCTAAACTGATCTCATCCCATTTTCCTGTTTGGCCCATATCCCTCTAAACCCTTCCCATTCATGTGCCCATTCAGATGCCTTTTAAATATCGTAATTGTACTAGCCTCCATCATTTCTTCTGGCAGCTCATTCCATACACACACCACCCTCTGCATGAAAAAGTTGCCCTTCAGACCTTTTTTTTAGATTATCTACAGTGTGAAAACAGGCCCTTTGGCCCAACTACTCCACACCAACCCTCCGAAGAGAAACTCACCCCTGAGTTTACCCCTGAGTAATCCACCTAATACTATGGGCAATTTAGCATGGCCAATTCACCTAACCTGCACATCTTTGGATTGTGGGGGGGAACTGGAGCACCTGGAGGAAACCCATGCAGACACGGGGAGAATGTGCAAACCCCACACAGTCGCCCGAGGCGGGAATTAAACCTGGTCTCTGGCGCTGTGAGGCAGCAGTGGTAACCACTCAGCCACCGTGCCGCCCCTCTGTGGACGGATAAATACACTTTCAAATCTTTCCCCTCTCACCTTAAACCTATGTCCTCTAGGATGGCCCTACCCTAGGAAAAATACCTTGGCTTTCACTCTATCGACACCCCTTCTGCTTTTATAAGTCTCTGCAAGGATCCCCCTCAGCTTCTGATGCTCCAGGGAAAAAAGTCCCAGCCTATTCAGCCTCTCCCTTTGGCTCAAACCATCCAATCCTGACAACATCCTTGCAAATCTTTTCTGAATCCTTTCAAGTTTAACAACACATTTGCTATAGCAGGGAGACCAAAATTCAATGGAGTATTCTAAAAGTGGCTGACTAATGTCCTGTACAGCCAAAACATGATGTCCCAACTCTGAAACTGAATGTTCTGACCAATGAAGGCAAGTGTGCCAAATGCCTTCTTCACCACCCTATCTACCTGTGACTCCACTTTCAAGGAACTATGCTCCTGCACCCCTAAATCTCTTTGTTTAGCAACACTGTTGGGGAAGGCAGTGGCCCAGGGATATGATCACTGGACTATTAATCTAGAGACCCAAGGAATGATCTGGGGACCTGGGTTTGAATCCCGCCATGGCAGACTGTGCAATTTGAATTTAATTTTAAAAAATCTGGAATTAAGAGGCTAATGGTGACCATAATTCCATCGTCAATTGTTAGAAAAATGCATCTGGTTCTCCAATGTCCTTCAGGGAAGGAAATCTGCCATCCGTGCCTGATCAGGCCTACTTGTGACTTCAAACTCACAGCAATGTGTTTGCACTTAACTGCCATCTGGGCAATTTGGGGTGGGCAATAAATGCTGGCCTAGCCTGCGATGTGCTCATCCCAAGAATAAATAAAACAAAACTTCCCAGGGCCCTACCATTCAATGTGTACGTTTGCATTTGCATTTGCAGAGTTGTCATAGAGTCACAGAGATGTACAACACGGAAACAGACCCTTCGGTCCAACTTTTCCATGCTGCCCAGATATCCCAACCTAATCTAGTCCCACCTGCCAACACCCGGCCCATATCCCTCTGAATGCTTCCTATTCATATACTCATCCAGATGCCTTTTAAATGTTGCAATTGTACCAGCCTCCACCACTTCCTCCGGCAGCTCATTCCATACACGTACCACCCTCTGCATGAGAAAGTTGCCCCTTCGGTTTCTTTTATATCTTTCCCCTCTCACCCTAAATCTATGCCCTCTAGTTCTGGACTCCTCCACCCCATCCTATCCATGCCCCTCATGATTTTATAAACCTCTATAATGTCACCCCTCACCCTCACCCTCTGACACTCCAGGGAAAACAGCCCTAGCCTATTCAACCTCTCCCTATAGCTCAAATCCTCCAACCCTGGCAACATCCTTGTAAATCTTTTCTGAACCCTTTCAGGTTTCATAACATCTTTCCTATAGGAAGGAGACTAGAATTGCATGCAATATTCCAACAGTGGCCGAACCAATGTCCTGTACAGCCACAACATGACATCCCAACTCTTGTGATCAATACTCTGACCAATAAAGGAAAGCATACCAAACACCTTCTTCATTACCCTATCTACCGGCGACTCCACTTTCAAGGAGCTATGAACCTGCAATCCAAGGTCTCTTTGTTCAGTAACACTCCCGAGGACCTTACCATTAAGTGCATTAGTCCTGCTAAGATTTACTTTTCCAAAATGCAGCACCTCGTATTTATCTAAATTAAACTCCATCTGCCACTTACAGAGTCATAGAGTCATAAAGATGTACAGCACAAATCAGACACTTCGGTCCAACCCGTCCATGCTGACCAGTTATCCCACCCAAACTAGTCCCACCTTCCAGCACTTGGCCCATATCCCTCCAAACCCTTCCTATTCATATACCCATCCAAATGCCTTTTAAATGTTGCAATTGTACCAGCCTCCACCACATCCTCTGGCAGCTCATTCCATACACATACCACCCTCTGCCCCTTAGGTCCCTTTTATATCTTTCCCCTCCTCACCCTAAACCTATGCCCTCTGGTTCTGGACTCCCACACACCAGGGAAAAGACTTTGTCTATTTACCCTATCCATGCCCCTCATAATTTTGTAAACCTCTGTAAGTCACCCTCAACTTCTGACGCTCCAGGGAAAACAGCCCCAGCCTATTCAACTTTTCCCTATAGCTCAAATCCTCCAATCCTGGCAACATCCTTGTAAATCTTTTCTGAACCCTTTCAGTTTCACAACATCTTTCTAATAGGAAGGAGACCAGAATTGCACGCAATATTCCAACAGTGGCCTAACCAATGTCCTGTACAGCCACAACATGACATCCCAACTCCTGTACTCAATACTCTGACCGATAAAGGAAAGCATACCAAACGCTTTCTTCACTATTCTATCTACTTGTGACTCCACTTTCAAGGAGCTATGAACCTGCACTCCAAGGTCTCTTTGTTCAGGAACACTCCCTAGGACCTTGCCATTAAGTGTATAAGTCCTGCTAAGATTTGCTTTCCCAAAATGCAGCACCTCGCATTTATCTGAATTAAAATCCATCTGCCACTTCTGATCCATCTGATCAAGATCCATTGGCCCATCTGATCAAGATCCTATTGTAATCTGAGGTAACCTTCTTCGCTGTCCACTACACCTCCAATTTTGGTGTCATCTGCAAACTTACTAACTGTACCTCTTATGCTCGCATCCAAATCATTTATATAAATGATGAAAAGTAATGGACCCAGCACCGATCCTTGTGGCACACCACTGGTCACAAACCTCCCAGTTTGAAAAACAACCCCCACCATATTTGAGCCAGTTCTGTATCCAAATGGCTAATTCTACTCGTATTCCATGAGATTAAACCTTGCTAATCAGTCTTCCTTGGGGAACCTTGTCGAATGCCTTACTGAAGTCCATACAGATCACATCTACCGCTCTGCCCTCGTCAATCCTCTTTGTTACTTCTTCAAAAAACTCAATCAAGTTTGTGAGACATGGTTTCCCAAGCACAAAGCCATGTTGACTATCCCTAATCAGTCCTTGCCCTTCCAAAATTCATGTACATCCTATCCCTCAGGATTTCTTCCAACAACTTGCCCACTACTGACATCAGGCTCACTGGTCTATAGTTCCCTGGCTTGTCTTTACCATCCTTCATAAACGGTGACACCACATTAGCCAACCTCCAGTTCTCTGGCACCTCAACTGTGATTATCGATGATACAAATATCTCAGCAAGAGGCCCAGCAATCACTTCCCTAGCTTCCCACAGAGTTCTAGGCCACACCTGATCAGGTCCTGGAGATTTATCCACTTTTATTAGTTTCAGGACATCCAGTTTCTCCTCCTCTGTAATATGGACATTTTTCAAGATGTCACCATCTACAGTATTTCGCTACATCCTATATCTTCCACGTCCTTTTCCACAGTAAACACAGATGCAAAATATTCTTTTAGTATCTCCCCCATCTTCTGTGGCTCCACATAAAGGCTGCCTTGCTGATCTTTGAGGGGGTCCTTTTCTCTCCCGAGTTACTCTTTTGTCTTTCATGTATTGTAAAACCCCTTTGGATTCTCTTTAACTCAATTTGCCAAAGCTATCTCATGTCCCCGTTTTGCCCTCCTGATTTCCCTCTTAAATATACTCCTACTGCCTTTATACTCTTCTAAGGATTCACTCGATCTCTCCTGTCTATACCTGACATATGCTTCCTTCTTTTTCTTCATCAAACCCTTAATTTAATTAGTCATCCAGCATTCCTTACACCTACTAGCCTTCCCCTTCCACCCGAACAGGAATATACTTTCTCTGGATTCTCGTTATCTCATTTCTGAAGGATTCCCATTTCACAGCCGTCCCTTTACCTGTAAACATCTGCCCCCAATCAGCTTTTGAAAATTCTTGCCTAATACCATCAAAATTAGCCTTCCTCCAATTTAGAACTTCAACTTTTAGATCTGGTCTATCCTTTCCCATCACTATTTTAAAACCAATAGAATTATGGTCGCTGGCCCCAACGTGCTCCCCAACTGAAACCTCAGTCACCTGCCCTGCCTTATTTCCCAAGAGTAAGTCAACTTTTGCACCTTCTCTAGTTGGTCATTCCATGTATTGAATCAGGAAATTTTCTTGTACATACTTAACAAATTCCTCTCCATCTAAACCCTTAACACTATGACAGTCCCAGTCTATGTTTGGAAAGTTAAAGTCCGCTACCATAACCACCCTATTATTCTTACAGATAACTGAGATTTCCTTACAAATTTGTTTCTCAATTTCCCTCTGAGTATTAGGGGTTCTTTAATGCAATCCCAATAAGGTGATCACACCTTTCTTATTTCTCAGCTCCACCCAAATAACTTCTGTGGATGTATTTCCGGGAATATCCTCCCTCAGTACAGCTGTAATGCTATCCCTTATCAAAAATGCCACTCCCCCTCCTATCTTGCTTCCCTTTCTATCCTTCCTGTAGCATTTGTATCTTGGAACATTAAGCTGCCAGTCCTGCCCATCCCTGAGCCATGTTTCTGCAATTGCTATGATATCCTAGTCTCATGTTCCTAACCATACCCTGAGTTCATCTGCCTTCCCTGTTAGGCCTCTTGCGTTGAAGTAAGTAGTTTAATTTATCAGTCCTATCTTGTTCTCTGCTTTGTCCCTGCCTGCCCTGGCTGTTTGATTCGCTTGTGTTCTCAACTGTACCAGTCTCAGATTAATCTCTTTATTCACTATCTCCCCGGGTCCCATCTACCCCCGCCCCCACCCCACCTTACTAGTTTAAGTCCTCCTGAGCACTGAGCAGCTTTAGCAAATCTCCCTGCCAGTATATTGACATTCTATTTTGCTCAAAAAGCATACGATGCAGGCAGTCCGTCCATCTAACATTTTATAATTTCCTACTTTGGAAATAGAACCAGTCTGATATAAGACTGGGATCCAGACAGACACTAACCTCACACCTTTAATGCATTGTTTAAGCTGAGATGTCAATTTTTTAAATTAAACCTCAAGTTATCTCGAGAATGTGATTTAAAAAGAATTCTGGGATTTACATATTAATGAACCAAAACCTGCAACCCATTCTAAAAGATGAAAGACATAACAGCAATCTAGGTTTGTTCAATCTATCGTTTCAGTTGCACGACACTGAAATGTTTTGCTATGAATTCTGTGTCTTATGATCCTGCTCGACAACCACCTGATGAAGGAGCAGCACTCCGAAAGCTAGTACTTCCAAATAAACCGATTGGACCACAATCTGGTGTTGTGCGATTTTTAACTTTATTCATTTTAGGCATTTTATTAGCATGCTATGAACTATAATGAGACAAGTGTAATGAATCATAGACTTTAAGATGAGTGTGGTTCATAGCATTTGGTCTGCACACCTGTTTGCTCAGCCCTCAAAATCCTCACGCTGCCTTTGAAAACCTCCTTGTTCATTAATGGAAGAGAGCTTCTTTTCATCAAGTAAATAGCTTTTTCTGGAGGCTATTTCACATTTCTGTAAGGTGCTTCATTTGTCTTAAAAATATTAGAACGAATAGGACAGGGTGAACTGGTGGTTTGAAATTCATATAGTTATCGCAGTGAGTGATGAAGAAGTGTTTTATAAACACATATATACATATTTAATGATGGTATTCTGCCACAAATTATTAATTTATAATAGGCACCATAAATAATTTATGCACACATAGATTTTACATACAGCGTATATGAACATGTACACATAGATGTTGAGTTTTCAAACACTCACCTGTACACTCATATTTGCATTGCCATATATGTCCATTGTCAGGATCTTGAAGTAACATTGACTCAATGTATTGCTGCTCCACTGTGCTGAAAAAGGTTTAACCAACATCTTTCCACATGTTTCCAATGCTAGATTAACATTAACGTCTCCAGTATTGTTGTGCTCGTTCTTTTCCTTTGTCTTACTTGGCTGAATTGGAGGTTTAAAAACATCAGAAAGAATTTTCTGATCCCCGGAATCTGTGAGCTTCGAAGGAAAGGCAATTAATGAAGTGGGTTAATGGTTGCATCCCACACCCTGCCACCTTCCAACCTCTATCAGAGTTAAGAGTAAAGCCATGATCGACCTTCCCACACTGCCATCAATGGAGGCCCTCAAGTGTCTAATTAAAGATCACTTTATGCTCTCATCCCACCACTGCCAGGATTAACCCAGCTACACGTGATTTTCCCGATAGCTTACCACTCTGTGGGCAGCTGGTCATTTTTGGGTGAACGGTTCCTCAGTCATTGGCAATCACTGTCTGATCAAGGAACTGAACATTGTTCAGGGAGCCAGCAGCCTACCCTTAGGCCATTAGACCATAAGTCATGGGAGCAAAATTAGGCCATTTGGCCCATCGAATACTTTCTACCATTTGATCATGACTGTCATGTTTCTCAAAACTGTCCTCCTATCTCTCACGCTAAGCCATGATTCCCATACTAAATCCAGGCACTAACAATCTCTGCCTTAAAGACACACGATGTCTTGGCCTCCGCATCCCACTGCAGCAATGGGTTACACAGATTAACCATCCTCTGGCTGACGAAATTCCTCCTCATCTTAGTTCTAAAGAGTCATCCCCTTAGGCTAAAACTGTGCCCTTGGGTCCTAGTCTCTCCTACTCGTGGAAACATCTTCTCCATGTCCACTCTATCTGGGCCTCTCAGTATTCTGTAAGTTTCAGTTAGATCCCCCTCATCCTTCTAAACTCCATCAAGTACAGATTCAGAGTTCTCATCCACTCCTCATATGATAAACCCTTCATCCCCAGGATAATTCTTGTAAACCTCCTTTGGAGACCCTCCAATGCCAACCCAACCTTCTTTAGATATGTAGCCCAAAACTGTTCTCAATATTCCAAATGTGATCTGATCAGAGCCTCAGCTGTGCATCTCTGTTCTAGTATTCTTTCCGTTTTGAAATGAATGCTAACACTGCATTGCCTTCCTAATTGTCAACTGAACCTGCATGTTAACCTTAAGAGAATTGTGAACTTGGATTCCCAAGTCCTTTTTGTGCTTCAGATTTCCAAAGCCTTTTCCTCTTTAGAAAGTAGAAATTCTTCCCACCAAAGTGCATAACCTCACACTTCCCCATATTATATTCCATCTGTCCCTTTTTTGTCACTCCCCCAACCTTGCCAAGTCCTCCTGTAGCCTACCCCCTTCCTCAACGCTACCTGCCCCTCCAACTATCTTTTTTGCCAGCTGTAAATTTAGCAACAATGCCCTCAGTTCCTTCGTCCAGATCGTTAATGCATCATGTGAATAGTTGTGGTCTCAATACTAGTCACTGCTGCAATCCTGAAAAAGGCTCATTTATCACCACTCACTCTGTTCTGCCATTGAGTCAATCCTCTAAACTTTCAAATACCTTGTCCCTAATACCATGGTTTCTTATCGCATTTAGCAGTCTCCTGTGCAGCAACTTGTCAAAGGCTCTGTGCAAATCCAAATAGATCCCGTCCACTGGCTCAGCTTTGTCTAACCTCCTCATTACCTCCTCAAAGAATGCTAATAGATTTGTCAGGCATGACTTCCCCTTGAGAAAGTCATGCTAACTCAGCCCTATTTGATCATGCACTTCTCAGTACTCCACAATCTAATTCTTAACAATGTGCTCTAAAATCTTACCAATGACTGAGGTCAGCCTAACAGGCCTACAGTCTCCCTCCCTTCTTAAACAGAGGTGTTACATTCGCCATTTTCCAGTCTGGAACCCTCCCTGACTCCAGTGATTCTGAAAGATCACCACCAAAGCCTCCGCAATGCCCTCAGCTATCTGCTTCAGAACTCTAGTGTGTAGTCCATCCGGTCTGGGTGATTTATCCACCTTCAGACCATTCAGCTTCCCCAGCACCTGCGCCTTCCTGATGGTCGTGGGCTCTATTCAAGTTCTGGTATGCTGCTGCTATTTGCCACAGTGAAAACAGATGCAAAGTACCTATTCGGTTCCTCCACTATTTCAGCAGTCCAATATCCACTCTTGCCTCTCTCATCTTTTAGTTACCTAAAAAAAATCCTGCAATCTTCTTTTATATTACTAGACAGCTTATTCTCATATTACTTCTGATCTTTATCGCTTTTTCAGTTATCTTCTGCTGGCTCTTAAAGGCTTCTCAAATCCTTTGGCTTCCTATTTAATCTTCACAACATTTTAAGCTTTTTAAGCATTTTAAGCTTTTTCCTTTGCAGCCATTGCTGCCTTGTTCTCCTCTTAGTATGTTTCTTTTTTCTTGGAATGGATTTCTGCAATGCCACCGGAATTACCTCTACATTGGGGAGACTGGACGCCCCCTAGCAGAGTGCTTTAGGGAACATCTCTGGGACATCCGCACCAATCAACCACACCGCCCTGTGGCCCAACATTTCAACTCCCTCCTCCCACTCAGCCAGGACATGTAGGTCCTGGGCCTCCTTCACAGCCACTCCCTCACCACCTGACACCTGGAGGAAGAAGGCCTCATCTTGCGCCTCAAAACACTTCAATTCCAGGGCATCAATGTGGACTTCACCAATTTCCTCATTTCCCCTTCCGCCACCTCACCCCAGTTCCAAACTTCCAGCTCAGCACTGTCCCCATGACTTGTCCTACTTGTCTATCATCCTCTCCAACTTCCAAAAATTGCAACCAGACAGATCAAACACACCACGCTTCCATAGATTACCTAAAATTTGCAAATCAGGAGCACCCCCCTGACCCTTGCTATCTGGCTACCAGATTGGCCATGGAGCTACACCAAGAACTTAAATACTTAGTCTTAAGGAATTTTGGGTGGAGTGGTGTGAGTCTATCAAAGACACTAAGAAGAGGATGAAATAATGGTCTCCTTTGTATTTTATTACTATTTTCTAAACTGTCAGGAAATTCATAAAGTCAAAGTACAAAGGGATCTGTGAGTTCTAGTCCAGGATTCTGTAAAGCTTCTGAGACTTTGAAGCTCTAGTTAGGCTCCATTTAGAACACTGTGTCCAATTTTGGGCCCTATGCCTCAGGAAGAGCATATCCAGCAGAGATTCACATGAATGATCCCTGGAATGTTAAGCTTAACATACAATAAATGGCTGAGGATCCTGGAATTGTATTCAGTAGAGTTTAGAAGGTTGAGAGGAGATCTAATAGCAACTTACAAGGTAATACATGGCTTACAAAGGGTGGATGCTGGGATGTTGTTTCCGTTAGGCAGGGAGACTAGGATTTGAGGGCATAGCCTTAGAGTTAGAGGGGGTCAATTTAGAACAGAATTGAGGAGATATTTCTTCAGCCAGAGTGTGGTGGGCCTGTGGAACGTATTGCCACAGAGCGCAGGGGAGGCCATGATGTTAAAATGTCTTCAAGGCAGAAATTGATCAATTCTTGATCTCGCAAGGAATTAAGGGCTAAGGAGAGAGTGTGGGTCAGTGGAGTTGCAATGCCCATCAGCCAGAATGGATTCAATGGGCCAAATGGCCTTACTTCCACACCAATATTTTGTGGTCTTAAAGATTCTGGCCCACCTAAATATAGATAATACTAAAACTTGACAAATGGTAGGATTTGTCAAAAATGGCTAAGTGAATAAATTGTACATTCCATTAGTCAGCTAATAGTTGAATGAATCAAATGTTTCCACATATAGACATGGGAAATACAGCACCAAATATGGAATGAATATACAGCATCTACTTGGCTAGTAAAATCACACTACGACTTCCAAAAGATCTACTCAACATTTATCCTCAGGAAATCATAGTGTGCATTTCCAGTACAGCTATAGTAAACACCTCACCCGAACATTTCCAGACTTTAAAAAGAGTAATGTTTTCCATCATTTCCTTTGTTTACATACCAACTCCAGATATTAATACATGGAGAGGTGGTAGTGTTTGTCCTCAAACAATTAACATTGTATGAAAAATAATTAAGTCTAATTATAAAAGGTGGATGTGTAATTAACATTTCTACCAAAATGATCATTGTGCTCCAATCCCGACCTCACCATCAAGCCAGCGGATAAAGGGGCGCAGTGGTAGTCTGGCACACTGACCTCTACACCACTGAAGTCAGATGCCAACTCAAAGACACCTCCTCCTACCGCCCCCTCGATAATGACCCCAACCCGCCATCACCAAACCATCATCTCCAGAGACCATATAGATCCTCATCACCTCAGGAGATCTCCCACCCACAGCATCCAACCTCATTGTTCGGGAACCCAGCACTGGTTCTACCTCCTTCCCAAGATCCACAAGCCTGACCACCCTGGCTGACCCATTATCTCAGCATGCTCCTGCCCCACTGAACTCATCTCTACCTACTTCGATACTGTCCTATCTCTCCTAGTCCAGGAACACCCCACATACGTTCGAGACACCACCCATGCCCTGTACCTCCTCCAAGACTTCCGTTTCTCCGGTCCCCAATGCCTCATCTTCACCATGGATATCCAATCCCTGTACCTCCATCCTCCATGACCAGGGCCTTCAAGCCCTCCGTTTCTTCCTCTCCCGATGTTCCCAAGAGTACCCTTCCACCGACACTCTCATTCGTTTGGCTGAACTGGTCCTCACCCTTAACAATTTCTCCTTCGAATCCTCACACTTCCTCCAGACCAAACGGGTAGCCATGGGCACCCATATGGGCCCCAGCAATGCCTGTCTCTTTGCTGGCTACGTAGAACAGTCCATCTTCCATAGTTACACTGGCACCATTCCCCACCCCTTCCTTCACTACATTGATGACTGCATTGGTGCCACCTCGTGCTCCCGCGAGGAGGTTGAGCAATTCATCACCTTCACCAACACATTCCACCCTGACCTTAAATTTACTTGGACCATCTCTGACACCTCCCTCCCCTTCCTGGACCTCTCCATCTCCATTAATAACGAGCGACTTGACACCGACATTTTTTACAAACCCACCAACTCCCACAGCTACCTGGATTACACCTTTTCCCACCCTACCTCCTGCAAAAATGACATCCCATATTCCCAATTCCTCTGCCTCCGCCATATATGCTCCTAGGAGGACCAGGTCGACCACAGAACACACCAGATGGCCTCCTTCTTTAGAGACCTCCTTCTCACATGGTTAATGATGCCCTCCAACGCATCTCGTCCACATCCCACACCTCCACCTCAGACCCCCACTCCTCCAACCGTAACAAGGACAGAACACCCCTGGTGCTCACCTTCCACCCTACCAACCTTCGCATAAACCAAATCATCCGCCGACATTTCCGCCACCAGTCCAAACGGACCCCACCACCAGGGATATATTTCCCTCGCCACCCTTTTCCACCTTCCGCAAAGACTGTTCCCTCCATGACTACCTGGTCATGTCCACGCCCTCCTACAACCCACCCTCCCATCCTGGCACCTTTTCCTGCCACCGCAGGAATTGCAAAACCTGTGCCCACATCTCCCCCCCCACTCCACCTCACCTCCATCCAAGGCCCCAAAGGAGCCTTCCACATCCATCAAAGTTTTACCTGCACATCCACCAATGTTATTTATTGAATCCGTTGCTCTCGATGCGGTCTCCTCTACATTGTGGAGACTGGACACCTCCTAGCAGAGCGCTTTAGGGAACATCTCTGGGACACCCGCACCTGTCTACAACACCGCCCTGTGGCCCAACATTTCAACTCACCCTCCCACTCAGCCAGGACATGTAGGCCCTGGGCCTCCTTCACCGCCGCTCCCTCACCACCCGACACCTGGAGGAAGAACGCCTCATCTTCCATCTCGAAACACTTCAACCCCAGGGCATCAGTGTGGACTTCACCAGTTTCCTCATTTCCCCTTCCGCCACCTCACCCCAGTTCCAAACTTCCAGCTCAGCACTGTCCCCATGACTTGGCACTCTGCCTTTATTCCTGACAAAGGGCTTTTGCCCGAAACATTGATTTTCCTGCTCCTCGGATGCTTCCTGAACTGCTGTGCTTTTCCAGCACCACTCTAATCCAGAATCTAGTTTCCAGCATCTGCAGTCATTGTTTTTACCTCCTGAATTACCCTAGAAACCTGTGCCATTGCTGCTCCATGGTCTTCCCTGCTTCTAAGCACAGATTACTCTTCTCTCCTTGACTCCCAAACTGAGAATCATCCCCACCTTCCAAACCTTTCACCCATGTCCTTGGTGCTCTGTTGTACTAGAATGCCAGGCTGCTCTTCCATCAAGCAGTAATCGCCTACTCCATGGTGCTGCTGAGAGAAAGGGCTGCTGACCTCTGTTTGACCAGGTAGGTATTCTATTCTCATCTACCCCAGGGTATTGATTCTGGGGAAGACCAGCCAGTGGCCTCAACACTGTCTGATTGCTGTATGGTTTGGTAGGCCTTCCCTGAAGGAGCAGCACAGGTCGTTCATTGGCTCTCCAGCCAGCAAACAAGACCCATCACTGAAAACAAACACCAAAAGAATGCTTGAGAGGTTCAGCGGGTCTGGCAGCATTGAGGAGAGAGAAACAGAGTTGATATTCTAGGTGCACTATGACTATTCTTCAGAATCTCTTAAGAAGAGTTGTACCGAACAAAAAATGTTTACTTTGTTTCTTTCTCCACAATGCTGCCACCACCTACTGAGACTCCCCAGCATTCTCTGTTTCAGATTTTTGGCATCTGCAGTATTTTGCTTCTATTCAAGACCCCTGATCTGTAGGATTCTGCCCAGACACCATCTGCCTTCATCTCCATGTCTCAGCCTTTCCAAATTGGACTCTGAGTCCTAACTGGACAGTGGTCTTGAGTAGTCCATGATCAAAATGAATCTAGCTCCACCTTATTGCCTCATCCAGGTAACTGCCCGACTCTCAAATAGTATAACTGAGGTAAACATCTCCTGCAGCTGAATTCTGACAAAAATCAGAAACAGCATCTTTGCATTTCCTCAGGACTTCAGAGAGATTCTGGCCTCAAATCCAGCAGTCAGTTCATGATGAATCAATGGGCGGTCTCAAGTCTGCTTAAGGCCTTCAGTGTAAGAATGGATAGCACGAGATGACCTGTGCCAGCTGTAGTTGGGAGAAAAAAGTACCTTTTGCCAATCAACATACTGGTCTAGCGAGTTGGGTGTAACATTCTTGGCTTCAGTCAAGTCCACTTGTAAAGAATGTGTCACATTGGCTAGCCAATCTCCCATTCACCTTTCTTCTTGATTGCTGAATTCCCATCCACCACAATCTCCAGTGTCACAGAGTCATAACATCCCTACCATCATATTAAGTTCAATCAGCTAATTCAGTGTGCACATACTGAGAATCTCCTTGGTCTGTTTGCCTCACTTGTGCATTGACAGTTCATTTTACAACAAAGCCACCAGGGCACTTAGAGGCTTTGTTGAAGTCCCATGGGCCCTGTGTTTTTTGTCAAGGACACAATGCACGGGCTCATGCTTGAAGCTGAATAAAAATGATTAGCTTCAGAAATGTATATGCCTTAAAAATACCAGGAAATTATAAATCACAGATTATAAATTAACCTTAGTGTTCTGGCCATGTCTATAAACCACTTAAGCTTAACTCTCATGACTTATAATGTTGTACAGATTGCTTGATTATACATTCCAAGTGTCAGGTCACACATGGTCACCTTTCTACAAACCTCAATTGATTTAATCAATATTTGGGTCAAAGATTCAGCATGCATTCAAGGAATTCAATTTGTCAGGTTATATTACAAATGTTTGTTTGAAATTCATCTTGTTCACTCTAAATCACATTGCCTGTACACTGACTGCCATGCGTTGGGCTGATTTGAAAAGCTGATAGATAATTACCTCTTCCATAATCCACACAAGGTACAGAACTTGCAGCACAGAAAGATGTAATTGAGCCCATCATAATGGTGCTATCCCAATAGTCCCACTTACCTTGCTCTTTCACCAAAGCCCTGCAAGTAACTACCAGAAGTTCACTGAATCAACTTCTCCCTCATGTCATACATTAACCTTTCTGTGGACTTAGTTCATAGGATCTCAGAGATCTACAGCGCAGCTTTCAGCCCATCACATCACACTGTCAAAAATAACTTTTCTCGTCCTATTTTCCAGCCCATAGTCTTGTATGCCTTGGCATTGCAAATGCACATCTAAATACCTCTTAAATGTTATGAGGGGCTTATGTTCTAGATTCCTATCACTCTCTGGGTGAAAAGATTTCCTCACATACCAGCAAAATCTTCTGTGACTTACCTTAAATCTATGCCCCTTGTCATTGATTCCTCCATTAAGGGGAGACATTTTTTTCCTTATCTAAGCTATCTATGCCCATATAATTTTATACATCTCAATCATGTTCCCTCTCAATCTCATCTGCTCTAAGGAAAAGAACCGTAGTCTATCCAATCACTCTTCATAACTGGAACTCTCCAGCCCAGGCAACATCCTGTTAAATATCCTCAGCACCCTCTCCAGTGCATTCACATCCCTCCCATAATGAAGATTCCAGAACTGCACACAATACTCTAGTTGTGGCCTATCCAATATTTTATACAGTTCCAACAGTAATCTCCTTGATCTTAAACTCTATGCCTTGTCTAATAAAGACATTTCAAAGATATAATTATTCTCTTCAATATTAAATTATTTTTATCTCTTATTTTAATTACCTTGACCCAGTTGTGGCATGATGTTGCTAAACACAGAAGTTGTGTGAATTCTGGTCCATGTCTTTGCCAATACCATTTTTATAAAGTCACAAAGAAGGGTGAAAGGGTAAACTGGGTTGATTATCATCAATTTTCAGATGTTCCTGTGAGAAAACATTGAGTTCTTCCTTAAAGTCCAAAAGAATCTGAACATCAGCACAAAACACTCAGGATTGTAGCATGACAGCTAATTCACCTGACCTACAACCAACTGTGGTAAATTTTTAAGTTAACTCCAAAGATTTCTTAAAATAATTGCACTCCACATTTTTAAAATGGGGATCTCATGTCCCATTCAAATTCTAAGCTGCAACACTCTGAGCTCTTTGCCCTTCTCATTTCTAGCCTCCTGGGCACCCACTTTTTTAATCACTCACCAATGGCCAATGTGTCTTCAACTGCCTAGGGCCTGTATATGCTGAAATTCCCTCCCTAAACCTCTCCGTTTCCCAACTCATGTCACCTCCTTCAGAAAAAACTCCTTAAAAATCTATATCTTTGGTCAAGCTTTTGATTATCTGACCTAACATCTCAAGATGATAGAGTGATTAATTTGGATTTCCAGAAAGCCTTTGACAAGGTGCCATAATAAAAAATAAAAGCCCATGATGTTAGGGGCAAGGCACTGGCATGCATACAGGATTGGCTGACAGGCAGAAGGCAGAGAGCGGGGACAAAGGGGTCTTTCTCAGGATGACAGCCGGTGATAAGTAGAGTTCTACAAGGTTCAGTTGAAACCACAACTAGTCACATTATACATTAATGAGCTGGATGAACGAACTGAGGGCTTTGTTGCCAAGTTTGAAAATGACGCAAAGATAAGTGGAAGGACAGGTAATGTTAAAGAAGTCTGGAGACAGCAGGAGGACTTGGACAGGCTAGGAGAGGGGCACAGAAATGGCAGATGCAATACAATGTGGGAAAGTATGTTGTTATGCACGCTGGTAGGAAGCATAGAGGTATAGACTGTTTTCTAAGCAGGGAAAGGCTTTGGAAGTCTGAAACACAAAGGAACTTGGGACCTCTAGTTCAGGATTGTTTTTTACCTATCTACGCTATCTATGTCCATATAATTTTATACAGCTCAACCATGTTCCTTCTCAATCTCCTCTGCTCTAAGAAAAAGAACACTAGTCTGTTTAATCTCTCTTCATAACTGGAATTCTTAATTTTAAGATGGCAGTTAGGAAGGCAAATACAAAGTTAGCATTCATTTCAAATGGGCTAGAATACATGATCAAGGATGTACTGCTGAGGCTGTATAAAGCTTTGGCCAGACCAAATTTGGGATGTCATGAGCAGTTTTAGGCCCTATATATAAGGAAGGATCTGCTGGCCTTGAAGAGCATCCAGAGGAAGTTCACAACAATGATCCTAGGTATGAAGAGCTTGTCAGATGAGGAGCCGTTGAGGACTCTGGGTCTGTAGTTGGTGGAATTTAGAAGGATTAGGTGAGGGGGTGGTTTGCAGAATACTGAGCGACCTGATAGAGTGGACATGGAGAGGCTGTTTCCACTAGAAGGAGAGACTTGGACCCAAGGACATAGCCTTGGAGTGAAGGGATGACCCTTAAGAACTGAGGGAGGAGAAATTTTTTCAACCAAAGGATAGTGAATCTGTGGAACTCATTGCTGCAGAGACTGTGGAGGCCAAGTCATTGAGGGTATTTAAGACTTAAAGTCTTAAATTTTGGATAACAATGGTCTTGTTCAGCACCTTGGGAGGTTCTCCTGTTTTACAAGCATTATAAAAATACATGTTGTTATTGGAGACCTATGGTCTTTTGCACAGTTGGAGATTTCCTACTCTATCGGACTCAAACAATACTGGATTGCTAACACCCACCACATTTTACTTCTGTCTGGAATCACAGGGCTGGACCTCAACTCTACTTAGCTGCAATTTCCCTATTTCCCATATTTGTAGGAATTGGTATTAGTCATTATAATGTTGACATTAAGAATAAGAATATAATAAGGAAAAGTAAGAAATCTGAAACTGTTACAAAACAGTGAACTAGAATGTAATTACTTATAAATTTGGATTGAAAGACTGGAGTAGAGAAGGAAAAAAATGGCATTGGAGAATTAAATGAGCAAACAATTCAACAATGAGAATAATATAGCAGATAAATTAAATATTGATTTGGACTTTAAAAGCTTGCATGCAAATATACTTAGTCACCTCCACTTCAGTCTGAGGCAAAATACCACAAAGTACAAATAATAATACATTTTCAATTCACTGTCTGTAATACATAATGTAGCGTCATGAACAAGAGATAAGTAGTGAGTTTAGAAAGGTTGGCGGTGTGTTACAGTTTCACTCCGGGAATCCAAGTGACTGCAGAGAGTATTGTGGTAACATTGTAGTCTGGAGTTATGGATAGTGATGGTAGAGGCTCCAACTTTCTATCCATGTCCGTCTTATTGCCAACCATCATCATGCATGGGAAGGGTTTACATAGAGCAGAGGCACTACCCACTACGCTGTTAAGCATTTTAAAAAGCCAAATGTCAATAAATTTGATTGAGCTCTCATGACTCAAAATTGTCTTTTTTTCTATTTCATTCATGAGGCCTGGTTGCATTGACTGAGCATTTTCTGCACATCTCCATTTGTTCTAAGAAGGCCTTTTGTAACAATTTGTTTGTTGGGCCATTTCAGAGTACCTTCTCAGTAATGCACATCTATTTGCAGGTTTAAAACAATGAGCTTCTGAGCTTAAGGAGGGTTTACTTCTTCCTCTGGTGCCCTCAGAGGAAGAAGTAATTTCAGTTACAGAAGGGCCTACTAACTTTCAAACCTTTACAGGAGAATTCAGTGAATGGCAACATTCCAGGGACAGCAATGCACAGGACTGAGTACATAAAAGTGTGGCAAACTCATGAATGAGAGCACAATCATTTGTCGTTAATATTCAGCCCAATGGTGCATCATATGATCTGACCATGTCTTTGTGTGCTAAGGCTAGATTCTAGCATGGCTAGAATCAATGGGCTGTTGAAGTTCTAGGAGGACAATTGGTCTAGCATCTTTGTAATTTGGCTGATCTTTTTGACATCTGCAGTGGGATCTTCTGATGGTTGATATGAACCTTCCTGTTCATCAGCAAAATATTGCAAGTTTTCCAAATTGCATGGTAAGTGCTCAATGATTATTAATGATTTCACTCCCCAGAATGTTCTTTGACCTCCTGTACTTTAACATTTCTCTCCAACAAGGTACAGCTTTAGAGCTGAACAAGGATGAGTCTTCTATTAAGGCAATAAAGTAATTACGCAATTAGTAACACAAGACTGCACTTTTTCAGAAAATATTGGAAATATTCAACTAGTATTGTAGCATCTCCAGACAGACACAGAATTAATATTTCAGGTCAAAAACATTACATGAGAATTCAGCTGTACGCCAGGAAGGGAATAGGAATAGTAAATAACCCAAATTTCCAAGGCTTAGTACCTGAATAAATCTGGAAATAATATGAATATTATTAGGACAACATTGGAAAGGTATATTAGAAGGATCATAATTCATGCTGCACAGATTAATATGGTGAAGCCAGAAGACTATTATTCAAAAACAGCATTGCAAAAGTATTAATGGGCTCCAGGGAAAGTATGCACTTAATAAGAATTTGCTTTTATAACAAACTGAAAATATATAACATTAATACCTTATGACATTGATCAAGAGCAACTTCACTCATTATAGAGCTATTATACGCTGCACTTGAATTACATCCAAAGTAACATTTATAGCATTCCATGTGGTGAAAAATAAAACAAATTTATATGAAGTTTTCTGAAGTAAGATACAGTGAACAGTATGCTTTGAACAGCAATGTGCCCCAGGTCTTTCATCCCCTATAGATCATAAATGCATGGAGCTGCTGGTTATCATTTTACCAACAGGCAGCTGGACCCTCTGGTGAAACTGGACAAGTCCTAGTTAAAATGAAACTGAGTTTTGCTGACACCACAGTCCCGCCAGCCAGCAATGTAGAGAGAAAATAACCTCAAGATTTACAAATTTGACACATGCATGAGACTACCACCAATAATTCAGAGAACATATTAAACCTAGGCTTCATGTGCCCTCATAGGTGGCTATAAAAGAGCTCTAAAAGAAACCATGACAGTGGATGATAGAAATCTGTAACAAAAACAAAAATTGCTGGCGAAACTCAGCAAGTCTGGCAGCATTTGTGGGAAGAAAGCAGAGTTAACGTTTCAGGTTGAGTGACTCTACATCAGAATAGATTAGATTAGATTCCCTACAGTATGGAAACAGGTCCTTTCGCCCAACAAGTCCACACCGATCCTCCGAAGAGTAACCTATCCATACCCATTCCCCTACATTTGCCCCTGACTAATGTACCTAACACTATGGATAATTTAGCATGGCCAATTCACCTACCCTGCACATCTTTGGACTGTGGGAGGAAACCGGACCACCCGGAGGAAACCCACGCAGACACGGGGAGAATGTGCAAACTCCACAGAGACAGTCACCCGAGGCGGAAATCAAACCTAGATCCCTGGTGCTGTGAGCCACCCTATAGAAAACACTTCAAAAGTACTTTGTTTGTTGTATAGCACACTGAGACAGCATTACATAATGAAAGGTGCTATATAAAAGCCTTTCTTTAAAAGGCACTTTCTGAATCCTGCTTGATAAGGGTAAACAAAGAAATAGCATGCTCTGCATTGGTATTGTATACTCCCAGAATCTGAAAACTCTTCAGAGATTCATTGATGGCTAATTGAAAATAAACAATTATCTGTTGGTTATATTGTTTGGCGATGGTGGGATCATCTTTCATTTTTCTATAATTTATGTTTTATGCTATTTGCATTTTCTATTGGAGTCTACAGCATAACTATATTTTTAGCTTTATGGTATAATACTTATAAACCTGGAGCCCAATAATTTATAATTTCTTGAGCAGCACAATACTGCTGAGTGTTAGATATAAACAGAAATGCTGAAGAAACTCAGCAAGTCTGGCAGCAGAGAGATAAAGACCGTTAACATTTCAAGACCAGAATGACTGAAATGTTAACTGTTTCCATTGCTCATTTAGATATCCAGCATCTACAGTGCTTAGCTTTTATTTGAGTGCATAATGTTTGGACTAGCTGTTTTACACAACGAAATACTAAAGTTTGTAGCAATTTTGTTTGTGGAGTCTTGCAGGATCCAGCGTGAATAAGTGACTTGTCCCTCTGATATTACTGGGGTAAGATGTTATTACTTGATTTGAGTAGTTTGGTTTGCTGATTTGGATATGATTGGTGATGTTTTAACGTTGCTGAGGCATGCCTGACCATTGCTGTATCGTGTATATCATAACAAATGATCTTAAGTTTTTCATTGACCCCGAGGAGCTCTGGATGAAAATGGTTACTTGGAATTACTTTCTTAGTTCTAGAATATAAAGTAATTAAATATGTTTCTGGCAAATTACTTTATAATGTTAAATATGTATTTGTTACCTGCATAATGAGAAATGCTAGACAGAGATGCCAACTCTTTGTTATCTGGCTCCCCCGCCCCCATTTTCAAAATGTATTTCTGAATAATATATTGATGTCAAATTGATTATCATTCAGCTATGTTATATGAACTGAGTCTAATAACTAAGTTTCAACACATATTGGAAAACATAAGTTTATATCACATTTTATTTATTTCTGTTTTACATAAATGGACCCAAACATCTGGGCTCAATGTGAATCTCACAGTGAGAACTGATCCTGTAATTAAACTGTGATGCAGTTTTATACAACATTAGACTAAAAAGATATGAATCTCTTCTACCACAGCCATAGTTTTGGCCTCCTGTCTTTGTAATTAAATTAAATAGTATCCAAACCAAATTACTTATTGATGACTTTTCCATTAGAGCCTTCTGAAGACTCATTTGTGAAATGTAAACAATGTACAAACTATCTCAAATTAGCCATGATCCTACTGAATAGCTGAGCAGGCTCAAGGTGCTGAATGGTATACACCTGTTCCTATTTCTTATGATCTCATTACAGAATGATTCCTTACAGGCACTTTCACTGAGATATTAAAGGATTTGTCCATTCTATCTTTGAGAGTAGTTTTAGTGGTTTTAGTGCAGGCATTTCAATGAGTGACATGACTGGTCCACTTCCATCCTCTCGGGGATGCTTAAATGCAAAGCTGAGTGGAATCAAAGGCTCAAATCTTAAGGTGCCAAATCTGCAGCAGAAGTCAAATGGAATTCAGTGATTCGATTTCTCATAAAAGAGCAACATTATTCCACAAAACAGGAAGACCATTTAAAGGGAAAAACTCCATTGCTAGAAGAAACCTGACCACCACTTTCACTAGTTGTATTAGGATTTAATTTAATCTTTCTACTTAATTCAAAATAAATGTAAAGTGTTTGGCAATGAATCCAAGACCCTGAGCAGTTTAAATACTATTTTGTCTCATGGTTAAGTTAGCTTGCAATTCCTTATCCTAATATAAAACATCTTTCCAACATTAATTCCAGACATATTAATCCAAAGTTGTGTAACTTGTTCCATTATTTTAATGCATCTATTATGAATACATGCCTGTTAGCCAGCCAATCTTAACTTGTTTTCAAACATCAAGTCAAGACATTGGACAGACTACCTGCTCTGGGCATCTGCCTGCAACATATATGGCTGGTTGGATATTAGATTAGATTACATTACATTACGGTGTGGAAACAGGCCCTTCGGCCCAACAAGTCCATACCGACCCGCCGAAGCGCAACCCACCCATACCCCTACATTTACCCCTTACCTAACGCTACGGGCAATTTAGTATGGCCAATTCACCTAACCTGCACATCTTTGGACTGTGGGAAGAAACCGGAGCACCCGGAGGAAACCCACGCAGACACGGGGAGAATGTGCAAACTCCACACAGACAGTCGCCTGAGGAGGGAATTGAACCCGGGTCTCTGGCGCATGTGAGGCAGCAGTGCTAACCACTGTGCCACCATGCCGTGCCGTGCTGTGATCTGTTTTGGAGTTGCTCAAGTGGAGTCCTTGGGACATGTAAGAACACTTAAATGTTATGGCATGGGGTAAACCCCTCTGCTAACTTAAACCAGTAACATAGAAAAGATTCACCCTGTAATGTAATCTGTTAAAATTTGAGAGGCAAAGAGCTATCCCAGAGGTAAATATTTAGTGTAAAAATTAACATCTTTATTCTTTAAGACCAATAGAGAATATTAAAACTAACAACTATTTACAACTCCTTTCTCTTAAACCTATCTTTTACCTCCCACTCTACAATACTAGTCTGATAAAAAATCCCCAATTAAGATTTATTTTAAAAATCATGTTTCAAAACCAGTCAGCTTTGCTGAGTTTCATCTGTAGATTTTCCTCTGTAGATTCTCTCCAGGTTGGTTTCGATGTTTTACTGTGCAAACTCCTTCCCCAGACAGGTTCCTCTCAGAGAACTCTTAAACTAGCAGCCAACATCTGTTGGTCTTTTGGCAGTTGTCTCTCAACTGATCAAAAATGTCTGGTTTTATACCCAAAAACATCAGATTGTTTCATTGGTTTTAATATTATCAAAATACTAATATCAAAATTTGGTACCTTAGGGCATAATTTAAACTTATTGACCAAATTTGAATTTGTTTTTGTCTCATGGCAACCCAGCTACTCTATTTGTGTCAACCATGTGTTATATTGTTACCTTGTTCAGAACACTTTGTGCTGTGTTAGGCAGTTTTGCTAGCTTTTCAGCTTAAAGGTGCAGTACCTCTACACCTTCATAATACCTCCCCACATAAGAAAAAAATGAACCATCATAATGAAAAGATGGCTTCATTTTTTTTCTATTCCTTAACCAAACTGTCATGACATACATATGACATGAATCTAAGTTCATATTAACTTCCTCTCACCTATATATAACATTGAATAGATGCATTTTTTAATAAATATTTTTATTGAAAACCTTTTTAAATCTTTTATGAAACATCTATATACAAAAGAAAACCACAATCAAAATAGAAAAATAGAGGCAGTACAGCAAAGCATAATGTAGTACTATTATTAGTGAATGACCTAACATTCTACCAGAACAAACATATTGACTTAACTTAAACTAAACTACAAACATATTAAATAAATACTAACTTAAACTATATTCAAATAATTAAAATTGAATAATATCTCACTACTTTATTCTATCTCATTCATCAAACATCCATTGAGGCTCCCATCCCTGGGAGCACCATCTAAAGTACCCGTACTCTTTCTTCCCCAGCTTCGTCCTTTCGGGGCCCATGGGCACCCGTACTGATTCCCATGGCTATACCACGGCTATGTTTTTTTCTCCTGTGGTAAAATCTTACCAGTGCTCTCTACTCTTGGGTTAGTAGTGTAGGATCTCCCCTTCTCCCAACTTCAATCCCTCACAGGACGAAACTCAGGCCGGAATTTATCTTATGCACCAACATGTACTCATCTGCTAATTTTGCTGCCCATCTCACTTCCTAAACTTTTTGTTCCTCCATGTGAATTCTTATCATCTCTGGAAGTGAGTTTTTAAACACCTCCAGCAGAATAATCTCTCTTAGAGCCTCAAATGTCCTGTCTATTTTCAAAGCACGCACCCATCGATCAAAATGACTTTTTAATTCTTTCGAACTCAACATAAGTCTGACCTAGTTCTTTCTTTGTGTTTCTGAACCACTGTCTATATGCTTCTAGCATGAATTCATAAGTACTTAAAATAGCCTGTTTAACATTTTCATAATCTCTTGACACCTTATCTCACATTGCAGCAAATACCTCATTCGCTTTGCCTACCAGTTAAGCCTGAACTACATTACGCATAAATCCTCGGACCACTCCATTTGCTGAGCCAATTTTTTGAAGGAAATAAGGAAGGCTTCAACATCTTTCTCATCAAAATGTGGCAGAGTTTTGACATATTTATACATATCACTACCTTCTTTTTTAATCTGCATTCTGTTAACTTGACCTGCTGACTAAGCTGCAACTCCTCTAGTTCAAATTCTCTCTCTCTTTCTCTCTTCCTTTCTTCTCTCTCTTTTTGCTCAGCCAAGAACCTTCTCTCTCTCTATCTCCCTCCCTCTCACTCTCTATTTCCCCTCTCTCTCTTTGCTTACCTTCTAACCCCATTTTCCTCAATTGTAATTTAGGTTTTTCTGCCTCTACTGCACTTGTCTGTTTCTCTAACAAACCTAAGAGTTTGAGTAATTCCCTTACAATTTCAGCTTTACTTCTGTCCTTGGTTATACCCAAATCTAACTGCTTTGCTAATTCTAAAAGTATGGCCTTTTTCTTTCCTTCTAAACTGTCTTGGCAAATCTGAGAATCATGTTCAAATCCCAGAACCTCTTTAGCAAATTTAAAAGCCATTTCTCTCACTTTTAATCAACCACAAGTCACCAAAATTAAACAAATTGTCTCACCTACGTTTTATTTAAAGATCTAGGACACTAACCTGCAAGTGTTTAAATCTACTGGGCTTTTTTGTAACCCAAATCTATTAAAATGTCAGACTGGATCTGTCTAAACCTGTTCAAATCGCAGACGAAATCCCCCAAACTGTTATGACACGGGGTAAACCCCTCTGTTAATTTAAACCAGGAACACAGAAAAGATTCACCCCGTGCTGTAATCTGTTAAAATTCAAGAGGCAAAGAGCTATCCCAGAGATAAATATTTAAAGTAAAAATTAACATCTTTATTCTTTATGTATATGAGAGAATATTAAAACTAACAACTACAGTAGCACCTCGACTTACGAACCTAATCCGTTCCGGGACCCGGTTCGCGAACCGAAAAGTTCGCGAACTGAATCAATTTTTCCCATTGTTCGGGTAGCGTAAGAATGCTTGGATGTAGCAACGAACAATGTTCACAGCGCGCGCGCCAAAGACAAACTGAGTGAGATCACGCGGAGCCCGAGAACTTTTGCGTTCAAAGCGCGCGTAGCAAAGCAGAACAATGAAACCACGTGGTCGCACACAGGCTTTTTGCGTTTGTACCTTCGCTCGTACCTTGAATTTCGTACGTACTTTGAAGCAAAATTTTATGTACAATCCTGTTCGTAAACCGATTTGTTCGTGAATGAGGTCGTTCGGATGTCGAGGCTCTACTGTACTTACAACTCCTTTCTCTTAAACTTATCGTTTACCTCCCACTCTACAATACTAGACCAATAAAAATAATCCTGATTAAGATTTACAAAAAAAGTAATCTTATGTAGATTTTCCTCTATAGATTCTCTCCAGCTCGGTTTCGATGTTTTGCTGTGCAAACTCCTTCCCCAGACACATTCCTCTCAGAGAGCTCTTAAACTAGTAGCCTATATCTATTGGTCTTTTGGCAGTTCTGTCTCAACTGTTCCAAAACGTCTGATTTTATATTCCAAAACACTGGATCGTTTCATTGGTTTTAATATTATCAAAATACTATATTCCCACTTGATTGGAGTTTGGTATCTTGGGACATAATTTAAACTGATTAAACTGATTGACCAAATTTGAATTTGTTTTTGTCTCATGGCAACCCACCTACTCTGTTTGTGTCGACCAGGTGTTGCATTGTTACCTTGTTCAGAACACTTTGTGCTGTGTCAGGCAGTTTTGCTAGCTTTTCAACTCTCTTAAAGGTACAGTACCTCTACACCTTTATAATAAAAAACCATTTCTTGACAAATTCGCTTTGTGTGGCACAGTAGCACAGTGGTTAGCACTGCTGCCTCACAGCGCCAGAGACCTGGATTCAATTCCCGTCGTGGGCAACTGTCTGTGTGGAGTTTGCACATTCTCACCAAGTCTGCGTGGGTTTCCTCCGGGTGTTCCGGTTTCCTCCCACAGTCCAAAGATGTGCAGGCTAGGTGAATTGGCCTGCTAAATTGTCTGTAGTGTTAGGTGAAGGGGTAAATGTAGGGGAATGGATCTGGGTGGGTTGCTCTTCGGAGGGTCGGTGTGGACTTGTTGGACCGAAGGGCTTGTAAGTAATCTAATCATGTACTATATAAATGCAAGTTAGAACACAGAACAGTACAGCCCAGGAACGGGCTCTTTAGCCCATGATGTATGCCAAAAAGGATGCCAAATTAGACTAATTTTTTTCTGCCTGTCCTTGGTCCATATCCCTCCATTCCTTGCATATTTATGTGCTTATCTAAAAGTCCCTTAAATGCTCCTATTGTATCTGTCTCCACCACCATCCCGGCAGTACGTTTCAGACTCGTACCATTCTCTGTGTAAATAAAGAATGGTATCTTGGGACATAATTTAAACTGATTAAACTGATTGACCAAATCCTTTGGTCTTGCCCCCTTCACCTTAAACACACACACCTTAGTTATAGACATTTCAACTCTGGCAAATAAAGATTCAGACCATCTATGCGTCTCATAATTTTTTTAGACTTCTATCAAGTCTCCTCTCAACCTCCGCTGCTCCAGGGAAAGCAACCCAGGTTTTTCTAGCCTCTCTTTATAGCTCATACCTTCTAACCAGGCAGCATCCTGTATTAGCATGTCTTTTACACCCTCTCCAAAGCCTCCACATCCTCCTTGTAATGTAGCAATCAAAAATGATTGCAATACTCTAAATGTGTCCTAACCAATGTCTTATAAAGCTGCAACATGCCATCCTGACTCTTGTACCCAATTCCCTGACAAATAAAGGTAAGCATGCCGTCTGCCGTCTTTACCATCCTATGTATTTGCATGGCCACTTTCAGGGAGCTTTGGACTTGAATCTACGATCCTTCTGTATATCAAGCTGTTCAGCTCCTGCCATTAACTATATACTTTTCCTTCACATTTGATCTCCCAAAGTGCAATATCTCACACTGTGCTGGATTAAACTCCACCTGCCATTTCTCTCCCCATATCTGCAACTGATCCATATCCCACTGTATCTTTTGACGACTTTCTACATTATCCACAACTCCACTGATCTTTGTATCATAGGTTGTTTTTGTTACTCTTTGAAACAAGTGAAAGAACCAAAAATAATGCAGAAATACACATGCACATGTAAAATATATGTGGCTGTAGATTTATCTACTATAGAGTATTTTACCTAAAAATTTGATCTATGATTAAAGTTATGGAGGAAAAATGTATGCATTGAGTGATGAATAATATGTCATTAATAATCAATGTTTTATAAGTCATAATCACTATTTCCTGTGTATGATGGTCTGCCACTCTTTCTATTTGAATAGAAATCTAACTGGCAAAAACAATTCTGGTTATCCTGCTGCTTGCTGGGATATCTCACTGTAGCTGACAAGACATGGATTTGGTCCAATTCAGTAATTTGGGTGGCAATAATCAGGATGCTTAGACCAGCCATGTATTCCTTTGGGTGCTGAAGTTTAAAGGATGATGTAATTGAGGTAATTAAATGTAATTAAAGGATTCAATAGGGAAGAGAAACTATTTTCCCTAGTAGGTACAGCAGAGCCTAAAATTAGAACTGGACTACTTGAGTGTCATATCAGGAAGCACCTTGACATTCAAAGGCAGTGAAAAATCTCTCCCTCAAAATATTGTTGAGAAGTCTGTTCCTTGACTGATTCAAACAATTAATTCATATTGTGGTTTCTCGGGTTACAGGATCAATTTTACAAAATCGGAAGCCATGCTGGAGATTAGTGGAGGTGCCTAATCTAAAGGGTGGGGTGCAGTTCCCGTTTAGATGGTCATCAAAAGGTTTTTTGTATTTGGGAATTTTTATTACCCCTTGCTTCTACCAGCTGTATAAAGCTAACTATGACTAACTATTGGAGAGGATGAAACAGGATTTGCAGTGGTGGGAGGGGTTACAGTTATCATGATTGGGCCGAATAGCCCTGATTAAAATGAATGTCCTTCCTCAACTGCAGTTCCCCATGAGAATGCTCCTGTTATTGTTACCTACAAGTGTTATGGAGGCTCAATGGTTGGCTAGGGTCCATTATTTGGTGCCACAGGCACCCTCTAATTAAATTCACTAAATTGCAGCTTTCGCAGGCTGAGGGAGGGGTGGATCTTCCGGATTTGAAGAAATATCAAAAACGGGCCCTGTTAACATATGTTGGTGACTGGGTACAGGGGAATTTGGAGTTGATTTGGCTTGATATTGAAGCCTCACAGTCGAGATACCCTTTAATTAATTTGTTATTTATGGACAAGTTGAAATCCGTGATCCAGCAATGTAACAGCCCAATTATTTTAAATATGGTGACAGCCTGGAGGATACTGAGGCAAGACGAGGGCAATTAGTCTAAGACTTCGCCATTTACCCTGTTGGTGGGAGCCCTAGGATTTAAACCTGGGGCAATGGACTCCAGCTTTAAGGCATGGGAGAATAAGGGAATCTTCTGTCTGAGAGATATATTCGAGGGAGAGGTCCTGATGTCATTTAGTCAGTTAAGTCAGAAATATGGATTGTCTAATAGGGACCTTTGCGATACTTTCAGATAAGGGACTATATACAGAGGAATACCACGCTCCTGGTCAAGTGTTACAAATCTGACGTGGAAAAAAAAGAGTACTCTGATGTACGGGTGCTCTTTCACTCAGTACTTTATATCACTTACAGAAAGATCATGCCCTAGAGGACAAGGATGGAATCTGTAGGACGTGGAATCAAGAGCTAGGAGAGGATATTTCATCGGAGGTATGGGAAGACATCTGGGGGAATGTAAGGAAAATCTCAGTATGTGACAGAGCGCAGGCCGTGCAATTGAAGATCTTACTCAGGGTTCATATGGTGCCAGAGAGGCTAGCTAAGTTCAAGAGTGGAGCATCATCAGGGTGTCCCAAGCTTAAAATTAGTATAGGCATTCTCACGTACTGCTACTGGTCATGTTGTAAAATCCAGAGACACTGGAGTGCTACAGTAAGGGAGCTAAAGGACATCCTGGGAATTGAAATTAACGTGGATCCGGTATTTCTTCTTCTGGTGTTGCCAAATTTGCCCTGTCTGGGAGAACACGAAGAGATTGTGTAACATTCTTACCCACTGTGCGAGGAAGGACATTCTACTGAATTGGACGTCAGAAAAACCACCAGGTCTTATGGGGTGGCATAGGCTGGTGATGGAGTATTTCCCCCAAGACTACCTCACAAATATGGTGAACCACAAAACGGAACCGTTTTACAAGATGTGGTGGCCCCTTTTAAGTTATATTGACACAGACTTATCAGCAATATTAATTAGTGCCGTGGTATAGCCATGGGAATCGATATGGGTGCCCATGGGGCCCCGGGAGGAGACTGGGGACAAAGTATATGGTGCTCTAGGGATGGGAATCTCAGTGGGGGTGTGAAAAGTGAGATAGAATAAAGGAGTGAAATATTATTCAATTTAGTTATTTGAATTTAGTTTAAATTAGATTTATTTAATATGTTTGTAGTTTAGTTTAAGTTAAGTAGGTATGTTTGTTCTGGTAGAATATGTTCTGGTCCTCATTAATAATAGTAGTGCGTTATGGCTTTGTTGCACTGCATTTTTTTCTGTTTTAACGATATTATTCTTTTTTTGAATATAAATGTTTTGTAAAAGATTTAAAAAGATTTCAATAAAAATATTTATTAAAAATATTGTTGAAGCTGGATGATGGTGGTTGTGATTGTTGTAGGGTCGGGAGGGGGGTGTTATCAGTTGAAAATGTCAAGAGTTTAAGATTTTTGTTCATTTTTGTTAGGGAAGGGTGTAAAAGGTTATGGAAACAAGGCAGACAAAAATAAGATACGGCTCAAGATGATAATTGTTGGTAACATGCATTAGAATGACCTAATGTTGCTCTTCCTATGATTTGCTTCATTTGTGACTGATGTAGGAGTCAATGGATTGCAAACCAATATATTGGTTAGAATTGGATTGCATTAAACAACAGAAGTGCAGGAGATTGTATTAACACTTCTTAGGATGCCAGTCTACATCCATCACTTTCAGGTCATTGAGCTGTGACACCATTTCCTTCAGAGGACTCTTCACTTACAGTGTCTTAAAGCATTCCCATAACACCCATCTTGTTTTCCAAAGATAAAACATATCTCATAATTCAGAAAACAAATAGACAACATAAAATGAGATTGTGGTTCAGACTAAACTTACGTTTAGAGAAAATATGATTTTCCAATTACACAAAACTAAGAATCCTGACAATGTAGAGAAGCTCTTTCAACCATATCTTGTGATCATATACCTCTGCTGAGAAATGTGCCCACCTTCACAACTCCTCTGATTTCACAAACAATTCTGAACTTTTATCAACCTGTTCTTTCATTGTACATCATGTCTTTTCCATCAAAACATCTCTGACCGTGTCTATGGCTCAATAGCATCATCAGATACAGGAACATTATGGAATTCTATGAATTGACTTTGGTTCTATCTAAGAATTGCACCATCTACTGCCATAACCTCACATTATCTGGACTGGTCTCACACCCTAGAGAATGCCAAGTTCCTGCTGAATGATTCAGAACCCTGATCCTCTGCCCTACTCACAACTGGGTCTATTCAGGGCCTGCTGGGCTGCCATGTATCAACTCCATCTTCCCTTGTATGGAAGGAAATACATCTCCTACAGTCAAAACCGAAGAAAGATGATGACTGGGCAGAGTAATTCTTACTTGCCAGATATTCAGATCTTATAAGGAATGGATGTGCTGTTTTTTTTAAAACTTTTTTCTGTTTTGTAATCTTAGCTAAATCCAAAGATGTTGCGTCGATATTTTTTCTCCAGTTTGGCCATCGTTGTGAGTATTTGCTCATTTACTGCTCCTGTACTATTTAAATGTGTTTACAGATCATGAACTGGTTTGTTAGGTTTTGTTCACACACGCCACACATTGGTGTCATTCCTGTATTTGGCTATATTCTGTATTTGGCTAATTCTATAATTGGCTATATTCTGTATTTGGCAAGTGAAGATTGTTGCTGGCAGCCTCTCATTATGTAAGCTGACAAAAAATAATTTGCAATCCAATTTTAACTGTTGCTACAGCATCTTCAGTTCTATCATAACTGTATGGATAGCACAATTTCAGGTTTCAAACCAAGTCAGTGTACTCCATGCTCCAACCTTCCGTAGCTTACAGTGCTGTGTTGACCATCATGTATCTGGAAAGCCTGGCATACTGGAGGTCCTGTATATCTGATCCAGCTATGTCTACATTATAAAACATTTGTGGTACACACTCTGACTTCCCATAATTGCACTGTAAGATAAATGTTCCACAGCTGTTTACTGGCAATCCATTACTGGTGGGTTGTAGTGTTCCTATTTCTCTTTGTAAATAGCCTTTAACATATGGGGAGGTAAGATATTAACACTTGCTCTTGTATTGATTTTGAACTGAAGTGAGTGCTTACTACTCTTTTCCGGGCATACAATCCCAACTGTGGAGAATGACTCTGCTTGCATAGTAGATCAACATCTCAATCCACATTAATGATGTGGAACACACCTGTCCAACTGGCATCTTGATACAGTTTTCATTTATATCCTCTTGTCTCACTGACCTGATTTATGTTGTTAGATTTTACCTGTGTGTTGGCCTATCTTCAACTCTGGCCATCTCTGTGCCTTGAATACCTTTCCATGTTTTGTGACTTATCACCAATTTTAGATTCATTCCCTAAGCTCGGTAACTTGTGTCGCTTTCCCTGATACCATTGAATGCCACATGCCTTACACAGTCTCAGTAATCAGAGTTAGAAAATATGACCATGGAAAAGCACACAGGTCAGGCAACATTCAAGGAACAGGAGGGACAATGTTTTGGGTATAAGCCCTTCATCAGGAATGTGTGGGGTGGGGGTGTGGGGTGGGTAAGGCTGAGAGGTAAATGGGGTGTGGGGGTGGGGCTGCAGGTGGGTGATAGTTGTGATAGGTCGGTGGGGAGAGTGGAGCAGCTGGATGGGAAAGAAGATGGACAGGTAGGACGGTTCAAGAGGGTTTGGATCTGAGAT
Source organism: Chiloscyllium plagiosum (assembly GCF_004010195.1). Taxonomy (NCBI): domain Eukaryota; kingdom Metazoa; phylum Chordata; class Chondrichthyes; order Orectolobiformes; family Hemiscylliidae; genus Chiloscyllium; species Chiloscyllium plagiosum. Next base: position 91,973,654 of record NC_057713.1, read on the forward strand.
GAGACAGGGGGGAAGGGAGATTTGGAAACTGGCTGATGCAGTATGGTTGAAGGATCCCAAGGCAGAAGATGAGGCATTCTTCCTCTAGCTGTCGCTTGGCTTGGATTTGGCGGTGGAGGATGCCCAGGACTTGCATGCCCTTGGTGGAGTGGGAAGGGGAGTTGACATGGTTGGCCATAGAGCAGTGGGGTTGTTTAGTGCTTGTGTCCCAGAGATGTTCCCTGAAACATTCTGCAAAATGGCGCCCTGTCTCCCCAGTGTTGAGGAGACCACATCGAGAACAACGGACACAATAGATGAGATGAGATGTCTGAACGTGCAGAATGTGGTTGGAGGGTGGGGTTCAAGGGCAGAGGTGCAAGAAATGGAGGAGATGCGGTAGAGGGCATTGTTGATCAAGTGGGAGGGGAAATCGTGGTTCTTGAAATAGGAGGCCATCTGGAATGTCCTGGAGTGTATTTGCTCCTCCTGGGAGCAGATATGGCAAAGGCGGAAGAGTTGGGAGGAGCTTGGGAGGAGGTGTAATCCAGGTAGCTGTGGGAGTTGGTGGTTTTGAAGCAGATGTCTGTGTTGAATCGGTCTCCAGAAATGGAGACGGAGAGGTCCAGGAAGTGGAGGGAGGTGCCTGAGATGGTCCAGGTGAACTTAAGATCAGGATAGAAAGTGTTAGTGAAGGTGATGAACTGTTCAACCTCCTTGTGGAGCAATGTAGCGGAGGAAGAGGTGGGGGATGGTGCCAGTGTAACTGCGGAGATTGGACTGTTTCACATAATCAACGAAGAGGCAGGCATAGCTGGTGCCCATGCTGGTGCCCATGGCTACCCCTTTGGTCTGACAGAAGTGGGAGGATTTGTAGGAGAAGTTGTTGAGGGTGAGGACCAGTTCCACCAATTGAATGGGTGTGTCAGTGGAGGTGTACTGATTGGGTTGGCGGGAGAAGAGGTAACGGAGGGCTTGGAGGCCTTCACTATGGCAGATGGACGTGTACAGGGACTGGATGTCCATGGTGAAGATGAGGCATGGGGGACCAGGGAAATAAAGGTCATGGAAGAGGTGGAGGTGGGTGGTGTCTCAAATGTATGTGGTGAGTTCCTGGTCCAAAGGGAATGGTGCCAAGATATGAGGAGTTAGGTTTGGTGGGGCAGAAAGATGTGGAGACAATGGGTTGACTGGGGCATTCAGGTTTGTGAATCTTGGGTAGGAGGTAGAACTGGGTGGCGCAGAGATTCAAATCTCCCCTCCCTTCACCTCATCCCAGATCCAACCCTTCAGCTTGGCATCAACCTCTTGACATGCTCTAACTGTGCATCTTCCTTCTCACCCATCCGCTCCACCCTCCCCACTGGCCTATCACAATCACCTCCCACCTGCATCCACCTATTGTCTTCCCAACTACTTTCCCCCCAGCCCACCCTCCTTCTCATATTTATCTCTCAGCCTCTTTCCCCCCTCCCCTCCAACCCCCCACATTCTCGATGAAAGGCTTATGCCTGACTCTCCTGCTTCTTGAATGCTGCCTGTTGTGCTTTTCCAGCATCACACGTTTTGACTCTGATCTCCGGAATCTGCAATCCTCACTTTCTCCTAGTCTATAGTTAGAGTCAAGCTACATTTAGAACATAAGAACATAAGAACTACGAGCAGGAGTAGGCCGCCCGGCCCTTCAAGCCTGCTCCGCCATTTAATAAGATATTGGCTGATCTTTTCGTGGACTCAGATCCACTTATCTGCACTCTCACCGTATCCCTTAATTCCTTCATTGTTCAAAATAAAAAATCTACCTTAGCTTTAAAAACATTTACTGAAATAACATCAATACTTCACTGGGCTGGGAATTCCATAGATTCACAACCCTCTGGGTGAAGAAGTTCCTTCTCAATTCAGTCCTAAATCTGCTCCCCCTTATTTTGAGGCTATGCCCTCTTGTCCTAGTTTCACCTTCCAGTAGAAATATCCTGTCTACTTCAATCATCTCTTCCCTTCATAATTTTCTATGTTTCTATAAGATCCCCCCTCATTCTTCTGAATTCCAATAAATATAAGCACAGTCTACTCATAAGCCAACCCCCTCAACTCCGGAATCAACCTAGTGAACCTCCTCTCGTGTCAATACATCCTTTCACAAGTAAGGAGACCAAAACAGCACACAGTACTGCAGGTGTAGCCTTAAGACTTGTCAGAATTCTGAACCTTGATTACCAAACCAATTGGTGTAACTGCCTCCAATACTTGTAACTATTGGTGTGCAACCATGAGAGCTTTCGATTCCTCTCCATTTGGTCCTCTAATCATCATCTTCTTCCCTAGCAGGTTCATTTTGTAAGGCTTGTATTGGGGTAAATGTAATGACTTGTTCTGAAATCTGTTTTGACATTCTGTCAAAGAAAAATCACAATCTTGGGGCTTTATGTCAACAAATCCCAACAGACTGGTCAGTGGACGCTCCTGTACATTTTGGTGTCCTGGTGAAGGGTCCTGCTTGAAATGTCGATTCTCCAGCTCCTCAGATGCTGCTTGAACGGCTGTGCTTTTTCCAGTGTCACACTCCATCTACTCTGCAGCATCTGCAGTGCTCACTACCTTCTTAGCTCTAACCAATGTATCAACTCTAACCAATGCACTCACTTTCACTTGAAAGTTGATTTTGAAGGAGTGTCCATGCCTTGCCTGGGATCTGACCCTCAGCCTTCAATCCTAATTCTTTTTGATCTAATGCAATCTCTTGTTGCCGAGTACAATCTTGATTTTTACTGTCTGTTTCCCTGATTCACTCACTGCTTGATCTGGAAAACACAGATCCATCTGTTGGCAAAATAATTTGAGCTCACGCACTCTCTCTGATGCTTTCCAATTCATGAGTGGGTATTTAAATGCCATTTCCTTAGTGTGCCAGCTGCTTTAAAAATACTAGCTATTTTACTGGATTTCCTTTTACAGGCATACTCTTTCCACAGGTTTGCCCTTTTATTTTGTTAATTTTTCATCTTCACAGACTGCAGTTTCTTTGTTTAGAAGCTCCAGTTTTCTAAGGCTCTAATGATACTTACTTAAGGCTTTTTTTTTCAATAAAGAAGATACATTGGGTTAAAGCTGCTTCTTTTTATAAGGTGCTACAGTTACAACTGCTTTGATGCGCTGTGGACCCATTCAGAATGAGTGAGTTAGCTCAGGAATTCACACACACCAATGCCAATGCTTGGTTTATGTTTAATACCACCCAATGCCTCTAGTGTAGAAACATGCCTCTATTGTATCATACCTGATAACTGCCACCCAGGTCAAATAGGTCATGTGAGGGGACCAGAAGATCGAAACATCTGTGTACAGGGACATTGTTTACCTGGCCTCTCTGTAATTAGGGAAACACCTTCGTGTTTTGGTAGTGCTTCATCTGCAGCAATGGTATAATAAAAAGGTGTGACTTAGAAAATGTGGGTGTGTCATTCTGTGGTCATTCAGCCTTTGTTTGAGTCAATGCACGTGACGTGGATTGTCCACTCTGAAGAAAGCAAACCCTTTGGTTGAAAAGAACAGGGAATGTAACTAACCTGACAACAACCAAATGAGCTGTACACAGGCACCATACCGCACATGGACTGCAACAGTTTAAGAAGACAGCTCACCACTACCTTCTCTAGGACTTCTAGGGATGGGCAATAAATGTTGGCCCAGGCAGCGACGCCCCGGTCACATGAATGAATTTTTAAAAATCTGTCTAGTTTAAGTACATTAATGAAGATGCATGCCTTCATTTGAACAGTATTTCTATCTTGGCTGGGTTACCCTGATCTCGGGGAAGAGTAGAGGAAGACTGTAAGTAGCAAGAGTCTATACAGCACTGCTTGTGGGGCAAGAGAAGCAGAGGTGCATTTCCAAGGTATAACCTAGCAATTTGTTTGCTCCTCTTTTCCGGGAGGAGAAAGTGAGGTCTGCAGATGCTGGAGATCAGAGCTGAAAATGTGTTGCTGGAAAAGCGCAGCAGGTCAGGCAGCATCCAGGGAACAGGACAATCGACGTTTCGGGCATAAGCCCTTCTTCAGGAATCCACCAATCGACACCACACTCCAACCACCAGCAAGCCCCGCCAGATCATGACAGGAGCCCTCTATTTCAATTGCAAAAGCAACCACCCCCACAATGCTGCACTCTGCAATTGAGACACCACCCACGCCAATCCCCCTCACTCTCCAACACACTAGAGCTATATGCTCTTAAGCCAGTTTGTCTGGGGCTTTGTGCTATTGGGATCCTCATGTACTTTCATTGAGACTGTATAATGTCAGGTATGACATGAGCCCAGTGCTGGAATCTGTTGCCAAATACCCAATGGGCTTCCACTATTTCTCAAACAAACTAAATAGAGAATGCATTATTCATTAATTATCAGTACATTTTGGGACATATCCTTACTGATTTAACATCTTATCAAAAATGGTTATCTTCAGGTAATTAGGAATCCCATTGGACTTTCAGAAAGCTGGGCCTGTTTGGAATCAAGCCTGCCATGGAGAATACATTCAGACACAATGTCAACAGCTAGCAACTTGAATCTCATTATGTAGCAGGAAGGGAAAGCAGCAATTCAGCTTTCATAAAATGGATGTGAAACATTTCATAATTAGTAATGATAGGTTTGCATTATTAATATGCTCATTAGCACATGAACTGTGTACCAACAATTAGGTTCTGAATTGCAGGATAGCAGGGTCACACTCCCCCTCATTATCCATTATAAGGGATATTATTGAAACATCCATCCTGCAGAGCTGCACATTGGGATGGTTACGATTTTTCCCAGTCTGAGCACAGACATAGGGCAGCGCAACTGCTTCATCATCTATCATGTAATCATTGGGCTCAATAGAACTCTCGCTAATTTTTAAAAATAGGATTAGGATTGAACCTATTCATCAAGCAGTTTGTTTAAACGTAGGTTAGTACATTGTAATTTATCATTTCTCAGACCCACAAGGCGAAATTAGCACAGAAACTGGAAATTGGCATAAGATGCTCTTCAGGGCAGAATTGTACAGGGTCCCCTTCGCTTAAGCAGATACACAGGCGGTGGCTCCTATAAAATTCTGTGCATGGCCCCCCTGTCCACCCATGATCTTCCTACAACTTTATGTGGTACAGATGATGCCTAGGGCAGCCTAATGCCATCGTCCCAAGTAAGGTCCGTAAGTGGCTGATTATTTGCAGGGCCACTTCCTACCTGACCTCAGCTTTGTGGCTGGCAGAAGAAGTCAGGGCACTATAGTGCAAGGCAGGAATCTGCAACCCATTCTCATTCCAAAGCATTCCCAGACTTATTTACTGAGGTTTGACAGGGGAATACAACAAATGTTAGGAAGTTTGGAAAGAATGACCCATATCTGTATGAAAAAGTCAAAGGGCTTAAAAAGCATGACGCATTTAGGTGAACAGATCCAATTTTTGTTATTCTTTCAGGATCTGCAGGAGTCACTGGCAGGGCCAATATTTATTACTATTCTCCATCCTGAATTGTCCTTGAGAGCAGTTAAGAATCAAATGTGTTTCTATGATCTAAGAGTCAAAAGTAGGCCAGATCAGTAAGGATGGCAGATTTCCTTCCCTCTAAGATAATTTCAAAGTCATCATTGCTGAAACGAACATTTCCTTCCATATTTTATATTAAACTAAATTGAGTTCAAATTTCCACTAGCAGCTATGGTGGGATTTGAACCATTGCCACCAGAGAAATTAGCCAGTACCTCTCAGTTGCTCATGCCATTTCCATTGTGTCACCATGTTGCTAAATCTAGCAACCACTCTTTCCAAATGCACATATGCAAAAGGGGAGGAGAAGGATAGGATCTCAGCTTTCCAATGTACTTCCCTTTGATCAAATAACTTGTCAAGAGCCAGAGTCATTTCCTGATGGCACCACTTGCAACAACCTGAGAAACTGAGCACAGCAAGCACTTGAAGGAAATTGAGACACATCTTCAGAAAATCTAAAAAGGAAAGGACTTATTAGAGGTAATAACTCCAAAATACTGGCTAGTAGAAGTTCACAAATATAGCGAGGTCAGAAAGACAATATTTGTGAATATTGAAATAAACTCGAAATTCAGAGCCCAATAATGATGAACTGGGGCAAGGTAATGAAATGACTGGTCTGAATTCCATTTTACTTAAAGGACAAATGGATACATGCATTGAATAGTAGTTGGGGAAAGGGGTGAAGGAAGCCAGAAAATAGTGATCGATGTTGTTGCTAGGATTCAGATTTGGCAATACATCACAGAAGACATGAAAGAGTACCAGTGAGAATAGAGGGTGGCTTCAGAAAGGCATCTGAAGTACCTTCAATGAATAATTTCAAGTTTGAATTTCATGTCCTGTTAAATTAATATTTACATTACATTTATCACATCACCTTGACTTGTGAAGCTTTGCTAACTGGGATTTCATTGCGGCAGGTTAAAAATAGGTAAAAACAATGACTGCAGATGCTGGAAACCTTTCTTTCCTGATGAAGGGCTTTTGCCCGAAACATCGATTTTACTGCTCCTCGGATGCTGCCTGAACTGCTGTGCTCTTCCAGCACCACTAATCCAGAAGCAGGTTAAAAATAGATGACAGTGTCCATTCAGGAATTTAGTCAAGTAAACCAGGTGACTAGTCATGTATGAGTTACATTTTTGTGCTGAAAGGAATGTATACCATATGTTTTTAAAAATCTACAAGAAGATGCTTCGACAGATTAGAATATGTGCTTGTCTGGACGAAGATGGTGGAGGAATAGGATGCTTCAGCCAGAGCATATCCATTCCTTTCAATTCTTTTCTCTCTCTATTGTGTTTTTTCTCTCTTCTGTCTTTTTGCACTTTCTGCCAGTGGGCTGGAGCGGAGCGGGGACAGTAGCCAGTGGGTCCAGAGTGAAGATGGCTCCTGGTTGGGAACTGGTGGAGCCTAGTCAGACCATATGGAAACCCTTATAGAAATTCTATAATACTAAATTTTTAGCTTTATTTCTTATTTTCCTAACTTAAATATAATCGATGTGTATCTGCAATGTAGTATAACGTTTTTCTTTATTTTCTCTTTTTTTGTATGTAAGGTATGTACATATCTTTATATCTAAAATGGTGCTGTGTGTTGGTGACATTGTACCCTTTTCATTGTTCTACTGTTCTTTTGTAACTTGAGTAAATTGATAATTCTAATTGTCCTGGATGTATAACTGATGAAGAGCAATCTGCAATTTTTAACCAGTCCTATTACTTGATACAAGAAACACTATTTAAAAATAGGTAGTCCTCACTTAATGTTACAACAGTCAGAAATGAAACCAAAATATTAAGTGAAACAATTTTAAATGAATCAGGGATTCCCATAGAAATCAATATCAAAGCTAAAGTCAGGTAACCTTGGACATTTTCTTGCTGAAAAAGCCAAGTTGAAATATTAAACTTTCCATGTTCAGCACAGTGCATTCCAGTTTGAAATAACTTTTGAATTAAAATACATCAATAAATATAAAGGAAATATGTTACAGCATACAAAATTGAAAAAAACATACACTCAGCCTGTATCTTAAATTAATTGGGCTTCATCTAATGCCCGACATTAGTTGGTGCAAGGTACTGCTGAATCCCACTAACTGATTTCAACCTCTAGGTGGAGCCTATTAGTGCACATTCAGAACAGAAACCAGGAGCAGGGAGCAACTAAAAACTGAGTCAGAGTCAAGATTAGATCAGAGAGCTAAAATTTCCTTGCCCCTGAACAATATGGGCAATGTTGAGTCAGTTCAGAGAATATGCAAGATTCTTGGTACTGAAGGAAAACAAAGTCTGATTTTGCACCCAAGGTTTGAATGGCCAAATGAGAATCTTGCTAGTTATTGGTAAGAGGCCAATTTACTTGCATTAATATCTTGATATTAACGTGTCTCTCCTTATTTATATGTAGTTTCCTATTTTCCCAGGTGCTGGAGAGAAACTAGATGGCAACAGTTCCCCACGTTAATGTCAGAGTGGGTACCTAGTGACTCATATTCACTGCTTGCTCCTCTGGACTTCCACCTTGGACTGTACAATGCACAAAACCTCATCACCACTTACGTAACCCCCATCCACAGATGGTGGCACTAAACATGCTACCATCCTTACATCATCATCTTGGCACATCTCCAATTCACAAAGCATACACTAAAATTAAAAATAAAATGCAGATGCTGATATGTGAAACGAAGACAAAAAGTGCTGGAGAAACTCATCAGGTCTGGCAGCATCTGTAGAGAGAAAAGCAGAGTTAGTGCTTCTGCTCCAGTGAGAAATGGGCGAAATGTTAACTGTGTATGTCTATTGGTCCTGCCAGACCTGCTGAGTTTCTCCAACACTTTGTTTCACTCAGAATACAGCTCTCTAATTCATTGCACTTTGGAACACACCAACACCTTGCATTATAATTTTGCTTCCAGAACACTTTGTACGTAGAAACACACAGCTATCTGATGGGTTAAACCAGGGTACTGTACATCTCCTGGCTCTTAGTGCGCTCTCTCAGTGCTCACTCACTCTCCACCTCCTTGGATGCTCACAGCATTCCTGTCTTGTCTTGTCTTTTTGTGCATGGTTGCTTCATTCAAAACTTCCAGGTTCACTGTACCTAGTCATGCCTTGATTCTGAGTGCAGACACAAAGCCAGACCTGCTTGTCACATTTTTCAGTGGTGATCAAGGGGACAAACATATTTATTTACAGTACTGTACTAAGTCAATGTTGCACTGGCAGCATTGCCAGCAGCTTTTGCAGCAATTCCAATGCCTGTGCTTCAACCAAAAGGCCATGTTCCAAAGTCTAAGGTGAGTTTGAAGCAGAAACTTGCACCACTGCAAGTCTCCTTCCAAACCGCTCACCGTTCAGACATAGAAATAAATCACTTTTCCTTCACTGTCACTGGTTTAAATTCTGGAATTCCAAAGGTCATTGTTGGTGTATTTACACCGAATGGACTGCAGTGGTTCAAGGCTTGAGCTCACCAGCTCTTGGATGCTGGCCAAGATTCACACCTCGGGAATGAATTTAATAAAGGGCAGTATCCAACAGAGTCCTTGAAGTGTGGTGGATCAGATCAGTGCCATGAATAAGGGGCTTGATCCAGTTTTCGGCTGGACTGGATCCGGGTTGCCATACCTGTGGAGATTGTCCCAGGTAACAGGTTGGACCCACCTCTGCCTTTGGGGGAGGGAACTTAAGAACAGGTTAATGGTCACATGATAGGTCTCAAAAGGACATTTGGATAAATACTTGAAAGGAATATAAAGGTGCGTAAGGGTAGACGAGTGAGGATAATTGGAAATCTTTATCAACAGTGGATATGGTAATAATGGGCTTCCTTCATATTGTACTATTATACGTACAGATAAACCCAGAATCTGCAGGAATGTAAAGATATAATGATTGAAAACTGAAATTCTGTACATTCAAGTCAATAACTAAAATCACTTGCTTTCTTCGCATAGAGTCATAGAATCCTTACACTGTGAAAACAGGCCATTCGGCCCATCATGTCCACACCAATCCTCTGAAAAGCATCCCACCCAGACCCACCCCTCTACCCTATCCCTGTCACCCTGCATTTCCCATGGCTAATCTATCTAGTCTGCACATCCCTGGACACCATGGGCAATTTAGGATGGCCAATCTACCTAACCTGCAAATCTTTGGACTGCATCATAGAGTCTAAGAGCATGAAAACAGACCCTTCAGTCCATGCCGACCATAATCCCAAACTAAACTAGCCCCACCTGCCTGCACTTTGCCCATATCTCTCCAAACATTTCTTATTCATGTACTTATCCAAAAGTCTTTTACGCATTGCAACGGTATGTGCATCCACCACCTCCTCTGGAAGTTCATTTCTCACACGAACCATTCTCTGTAAAAGAAGTTGTCCCTCATGTCTTTCTCCTTTCACCATAAAAATATGCCCCCTAGTCCCTAGGGAAAACACACCTGCCATTCACATTTTCTATACCCCTCATGATTTTATAAACATGTATAAGGTCAGCCCTCAACCTCCTAAGCTCCAGTGAAATAATTCCCAGCCTATTTTGCCTCTCCTTATAACTCAAACCCACCATTCCCGACAACATCCTGCTAAATCTTTTCTGAACCCTCTCCAGTTTAAACAACATCCTTCCTGTAACGGGAAGAACCAGAACTGGACACTGTATTCCAAAAGAGGCCTCACCAATGTCCTGTACAACGTCAACCTGAATTCCCAACTCCTATGTTTAAAGGTCTGAACAATGAGGGCAAGCATGCTAAATGCCTTCTTAATCACCCTGACTGCCTGAGATGCAAACTTCAAAGAATTATGTACTTGACCATCCAGGTCTCTCTGTTCTATAACATGAACTGTTCACCCAGAGGCTCCCTGCCTTCATTCCTGATGAAGGGCTTTTGCCCGGAATGTCGATTTTCCTGCTCCTCGGATGCTGCCTGACCTATTGTGCTTTTCCAGTACCACTCTAATCTAGAAAATAACAGTTTGGTCTGCTCTGCTCGTTTTACTAATTGTTAGAGGGTAAACTGCTAGAAATTTAAACAGCAAACACGTTCAGATCTTTAAAGAATTTTAAACGTTAATGCAGATACAATCTGCAGAAATAGAGGCAAAACTGTCAATAATGGGAAATCAAAATGCATAACTGTAACTTAAGTTCATTAACTATTTATTGAAAATTGAGTATGCATGAATATCGTGATTGGACTCCAAACAATGATTAAAACACGGGAGAGATAATTACAGCTAGACTTCAGAGTCATCTGGCATGTGACATTTCTCGAATTCTGTCAGCATTCTCTTCCACTGTATTGAAGTTAGATGTCAAAGATCCATTTCGCTTGAAACAAAACATGCCGGAATGGGTGTGAATGACTTGGACAGTCAGCATATTTATGCATTGAGAACCGAATCATACAAACTAAGATCATCACAGGTTCAATTCCTGGTCTGTGCTGAGTTATCAGATGGCACAGGTAGAGTCAGCATCTGAGAGAGAAAAAAAATAATGGGTTCATGGACAAAAATAACCTTTAATACAAAAGTAATCGGGGGAAAAAAGTTGCACCAAGCAAAATCTGCATTGTGAATAGAAGCATAGCAAATCCAGTTGAGCCATTTATGATAAATGCGTTATTCCTTCTGTAAATTATCAAACATTGACAAGGTCCCAGAGATTTATTAAATAAACTGAAACCCTTATCACTCAGACAGAAATGGCTACATTTTGCAGGTTTATTATTTGAAAAGTAGTCAAGATTAATTGAAAATAAAATGGTTGTGAAGCCATTCCTGTGTCAATTAAACATCCCTTATTGGAAGCTCCGATGTAATAATAATCAAATAATGAGGTGAATGGCTGGAAGAATACTTTAAGCATTTCATACTCGATGAACCAATACTACACAGTATATAGAATCATTTGAGAGTTAGGTTTGGTTTCTTTTTAATCAAGCTGTTCGCAGATATTAATATACATCCCTGGAGCAGGCTGGACTTAAACCTGTGCCTCCTAGCTCACAGGTAGGGACAGCACCACTTTGCTACAAAAACCCTAAAGTTACATGTTATAAAAATTTTGGGAAATTGAGATCACATGAATATGTCAGAGGCCCAAATGTAAGGGATGGGTGGGATAATTATAGCTGGTCTTGAGGTTCATTTGGCATTTCTTGATGACTTCTGTCAGCATTCTCTTTCTCTCATTGAAACCGAATATATGTTAAACAAAGATTCAGTTTGTCAACATAAATCGTTGAGGCCTGCATGTACACTTTGGATGGCCTCTGATAGCGGGCATCATCTACAACAAAAACAATAACTGGTAAAACTCAGCAGGCCTTGCAGTATCTGTGGAGAGAAAGTAGAGTTAACTTTTCAAGGCCAGTGATCCTCCTTTGAAACTGGACCCAAAACATTAACTCTGCTTTCTCTCCATAGATGCAGCCAGACTGGCTGTTTTTGTCCAGCAATTTCTGTCATTGTCTCTGATTTCCAGCATCCATAGTTCTTTGTTTTTACTGTCTAGTTGCATCCTGTAGATTAATATCATCCCAAGTCCAACTCCTGTACTGAGTTAGTTGACTGCTGTGATTTGCCATATTATCTCAGTCATGGTTTTGCTATCTAGCTTCTTTTGCTATCATCCTGAAGTGGCAATCATTCAAAGGGAGCTGGTTTGGTCAGCTATGATTCTGTTGTGGGTGAACAGCCAGCCAAATAATGCTTGAATAGTGGAGAGTCAGGCATAGCACCAGAGAAGCATGCATGGACTGTTGTCACCTTCATGAGGTGTAAAGTGGAAACTGAGAGAGATACACTTGAAAAAAGATAATTAACTGGAGGGAAGATGATACCTTAAAGTTATGCACAAGTAAGATTAAAAATTAAAGACAATGAACTTTAGAGATAGAATTTATTCATAGGAAAATAATAGATGCAATTATGAAAATAATTCTGAAAATAAAACATTTTCCCTAATAATGAAATTAGAAGAGGAAACAAATTTTCACTGTACAGTGTACAAATGTTAATATCAATAGTGTCACAGTAAGGGAAGATGGTGCACAAAATGTTCCCTTTACTGGCTTTCTATTAGAAATTCAGTCAGAGCATTGCTGAAAAGAAAGACATGTCGCTGAAGCTTTTCACCTTGCACTCATCAGGAGAAAGGCAAGAATGTCAAATTTCAAAAAAAATCACAATTTATATTACTGCAGAAGAGGGTATGACTGGTTGGAAAGACAACTCTGATTGGTTGAGGCATTGACATGGAAAAAGCAATGGGGAACTATAGGTTCTCCAAACTCCAGGCAATTCCAAAAGGCATAAGGCTTGAACACATTCTTTTTGTTTGCAAAATCAAAAATGGCCCTGTATATGAATGTATGCTGCATTCAGCAAGTGTAAGATGAGCCAGGAAATAGGCTTCACTGGTTACCTTAAATTGACCTTTACTTAGCTATTAGTAAGCACAGGATTGTTCGGCACGTGCTGCCCAATCACGGGATCGCATCAAACAGTATGCGTTTGTTTTGTGGCTTGCAAACACTGGGTTGGTTGAGTGCTGTCTGATTTCAGTTATTTTAGAGGGTTAGAAAGTTCCAAACATCATGATCTGAATCGCTGATATATTTATCAAGAAAAAAAGCAACTCTTCATTAGGGGTTGACCAGGTTGGGTGAAGGTGTAGGACAATCGACGTTTCGGGCATAAGCCCTTCATTAGGACATTCCTGCCCGAAACGTTGATTCTCCTGCTCCTCGGATGCTGCCTGACTTGCTGTGCTTTCCCAGCAACACACTGTCGAGTCTTATCTCCAGCATTTGCAGTCCTCATTTTCCCCATGGGTGAAAGTGTATGTAAGAAAACTCACATGGAGCAATGTCTTTATGTATTTCTTTCTATATGCGGGTGTCACTGGCTGGGGCAGCACTTATTGCCCATCCGTAACTGAGCAGATAGTAGTAAGCTGCCTTTTTGGACCTCTGCACTCCAGCATGATTGCTGGCAGAGATTAGATGGGAAGATCTATTGAAGAGATTGGATGGGAAGAATGTTTCTGCAATGTAAATTTTACATACTTGCTGTTACTCATCATGACTGATAAATACAACACAAAGAAATCTAGTAAAATTCTCTATCTTCATTGAGTACTTGTAGTTCCGAGATAGCTTGATAAGTACATGAGCAACTAACAAGTAGAAGGTTATGCTGATTGGGTGAGCAGACATTGTGGAGGTTGAACCTGTTTCTGTGCTGTAATTTCTGTGAGATTTATCAAAAAAAGCATTAAATAAGAACAGAAGTTGTATTTAGTTATTGAATTGATGGTGGCAAAGACAAAAAAAGAATGTCACCTACACAACATGTACAAAATAACTTTTTAAATCTTTATTTAATGAAAGAAATTTTCAGTGTGTCAAATATGAAATTGGATATACAAAAACTTTACATCAGTCCTGCAAACAAGGAAAAATAAAATCCTTAACTAGGAAATCCTATCATTACTTTTCTGCATGAAAGAGAAAATGAATGAGGAGGAAAAGAAGGATTATGGCAGTTTAGGCTTGCACAGCACACTGTGCCAAGATCCCAAGTTGAACAGAAGCTTAGAATTAAAAATCTACACAATGTTCTTCTGAAGAACCCAACTAGTCTGTAACACAACCTTGCTTTAAAACCATGAGAAACAACAGAACTATTTACTGAATCAAATCACTGCATTCCGAGGCCTCACCCTTCCCAGAAAACTTTATCAGTCATATTCTCAGTAATGTCCCCTTCATTAAAAAAAATTGATGAAGAATTTACTTGATGTTAACAGATCACAAAGTTTTTGCTCTCATCCAGTGGTTAACAAGTGTTCCTCACTGTGGTGATGATCCCCAATCTTTGGCTTGGCACACCAATCTACTGTAATACTACTACATTCCAGATATGGCCCTATCCTACCCCACTCACCCCTACCTTTGCTCTCCCCAAACGCCCCGCCCCTACCCATCCCAACTGTAACCCAGCGCATCCTGAAGACCCCCCCTTTTCTTTACAGTTAAAATGAGGGGAAAAAAAATACAGGAATTTTGTTCCCTTCGTAAAAGAATACTCGCACAAGGTTTCATCGGAAAATCTGGTTATTGATTCTGACATAATGATGCTACAGATTGGCAATAAATTTACAACATTTCAGGGTCTTCGGTTAAAAGTCTGAGATCTGTTACATTAAGTAAATGGTTTTCAAACACTTGCTTCAGATGAAATCGTTCAGCTCGGCTTCAAGTGCTGCCGCCATCTCGTCAGCCTCCGAGCTGCTGTCGTCTTCATTGCTGGACAGCTTACTGGAATCGCTGCCAGCTCCATCATCTTCCAACTTTCGCTTGTGCCCCCTTCAATAAGAGAAAACATGTCAGGTTACTGACAGCAAAGAAAACAGAGCTCACCTACCACCTCCTGGCTCTCACAGCCAGCTCTCTCAAACAAATAAAGCACAGAACTACAGTAAATCCTCTGCATCCATGAAATCACCAATTCGCTATCCCCGTCAATGAATATGTAACAACACAAATCAACGTCCGCGGGCAAAGATCACATACCCACTAGATTTTTAACTATTTTAACCTATTTTTAATGAGCTTCGCATTTGTGGGAGTTCTCAGAATGGAAGCCTCGTGGATACACAGGAATGACTTTATATCCACATTGGACTGCGCTATAAAGATCGACAAATGTCAGGGTCATCGGTGTCCATTTACTGTGATACATTTAATTTTATTCACAGCTGATATATAGCATTTTTGTTTGAAACTTAATAAAAAGACTAAAGGAAGATTTGCCACAAGCAAAAGAATAATAACTGGCAAAAGTGAAAACTAACAAACCAATTCACTTTATGAGTTGGCACACAATCGGCAGATCAAGATCAAGCAATTCACGAGTTATTCTCTAAACTGTACAGTTATAGAAGCCTTCTTCAGACAGTGCATTGAACTTTCATCATTTCCTTTTGCAAATTTCATCTGCAATACCAGTGGAAAACAAAATAATTTGATTTATTTATTCCATCCGTCACTATGGGGCCTATTAAAGCACAGATGGTGCTTTAATATTACTCATTAGTTTACGCAATGTTGCTTTCTGGCTACACTAATTCCCCATAGCAATGACACAAACTCTACCAAATGATCAGTGCAATCATATTGCCTCGACGTAAATGTGTTTTGCAAGCACTGTTTTGAATCTAGGGAAGCAGGATGCGAGGTGGGGAGGGGGGGTTTGAGGGGATGAGTTGACCCTGGAAGCAATTCAGATGCAGCGACCAGACTGTACATGAGCTGAGGTGTTCTGGTTAGAAGGCCCACTTTGCTTCACTAGAAATTAGTTCCACTTGATTTGAAAGCTGTTAGGCCCTCTAACTCTAGCCCTCACATCCCCTTCACCACTCCCATTCATGCCCATGATTCCCTGCACCTTGTATACCCATTCCCCCAGTATGCCCTTTAAAACCAGTCACATAATGACATTGATGTCTTTTGAAGGACATTCAAAATAGAATTGCCCTGAAAAAATCTGCTGCTACAATCGTATAAAAGACGAATCCATTACCGTATCAACAGCGAAAACCTTACCTTATTTCACACACTTTTAACTTTGTCAAAATGAATTTTGAAAGAATTGAAAGAAACAGTTCAAAGGAAGAGTAAATTGTAGCACCATGAATTGCATCAACAGAAACAGAGGCCAAAACCTATGAATACTTTGCTGAGCTCCAGTGGAGTAAAGAATCAAAAACATTTGTGGTTTACTTTGACCCACCTCAAACAGACAGGAAGGTCCAATACAAGGTCAAAATACTGGACAAAACCAAATCCTACCACAGGAAAATGCATTGCTACTTTATGGTTCTCAATCTAACAAATCATAGCATTACAAGTTTGTTTAGTGCTCAAAAATACACAAAATTTGCCAGCAGATTCTGCATCAACATACTACAGATTTGAAGATTTTTGTAATTATGGAAAATGAGCATTGCCTTAATTCCTGAGGAAATGAAACACAACGTAACATAATTTCTCATAGTTTTGGTGTCTTAAATCAGCATGTGTTTAATCAGCATTGTGCATTTAAATGCACGGCTATATCGCTGTCACAGCCTTTTAGAACACTTTAGAATTATCTTCTATTTCCTATTGTTGGCGACAATTTTCCAAAATATTTGACTATTACGGTTAAGCATATAGATAGATTTTATTCTCCTTTAAAGAAATAGTGAGCAAGGACATAATCACTGAAAATATTAGATATATTTACCAGAAACATAAACATCTAAGCATTATCATTTAGAATTGATGGATATTAACTGGATTACTTATGAGATAAGTGTACTAAAAAAAAGAGACATCTGGCTGCTTCACTTTAGAACAATGTTGCAACATTGTCTTTATAACCACAAATAAGTTACAGCCATATTTTAATACTTCTATAGCATAACAAGAAAACAAAACCTAAGCCACTCAGGTTCAACCAATACATTTCATTGGGTCACTGAAGCACTCAGTACATGGGGAACTAAGTATCTGAGTGATTTGTAGCCATTCAGCCTTAGAGTGGTAATGAAGTACAGAGTCTTCCTGATTCATTTTTATTTTTGGATTTCAACATTTTCATGAACTACATAGCTCAGCCACTCCTTGCGGTGACTTTCTCCCTTACCTCCATTAGTACCTTTGTGAGGGGTAACAAGCTACTCAAAGGCATGTAAATAGTGATTCCCGGACAGGAAGGCTGGCTCTCTGCTTGATGCACCCCTCCATGGAGCACAGTTTCCAGTGGTTAGCACTGCCAGGGACCCAGCTCGATTCCAGCCTCAGGCGACTGTCTGTGTGAAGGTTATACATTCTCCCGTGTCTGTGTCCTTCCACAGTCCAAAGATGTGCAGATTAGATAGATTGGTCATGCTATATTCTCCTAGTGCTTAGGGATGTGCAGACTAGGTGGATTAGTCTGTGAGAAATGCAGGGTTAGAGGAATGGGGTGCTTTTCGGAGGGTCAGTGTGGACTCGATGGGCCGAATGACTTGCTCCCACCCTGTAGGGATTCTATTTTATAATTATTTTCTGGAGCATTTGGTAAGAGCTTCAAAGTGATCCATCATCCCACAATTGCTGAGCACCTCAGGGAATAGCTAGTAAAGATTCTCCAAAATAGAACTAGGTATTACACAAAACCATGAGACAATAATTTTTTTTATCATCAGTAACGCTGATTTCCCAAAGACAATCAACAGCAAATTCTACAGTACTACAACTGCATGGGTAGAGTTGGAAATGTGTTTGGGTGAGATGGTGACAAAAAACAGCGAGGACAAGGCTAATCTTCTGGGGAGCTGAAAATGTGTTGCTGGAAAAATGCAGCAGGTCAGGCAGCATCCAAGGAACAGGAGAATCGACGTTTCGACTGAGACAAGGTGGGGGGAGGGGAAATTAGGAAACTGGAGAAATCTGAGTTCATGCCTTGTGGTTGGAGGGTTCCTAGGCGGAAGGGCGTCTATGGCCCTCTCTATAACCTCCTTCCGTTTCTGAAGCTCTCCGTCTGGGCACTGCACAAATTTTGTCTGGGCTCCCATTGCATCATAATCACGAGCTCGCGTGAAGGACCGCCCCAGTTTGCTAATCTTTCCTGTTGCTTTATCAATGGTAATCACATCTCCAGCTTGCACTTTCTCTTTTGTCAAACATTCGATCATTTTCGTCCCCAGGTCATAATCTTCTGGGGACACCAGTTGAAATCACGTCTTGGAAGCCAAAATCTGGAAGAAAAGATCTGAAATGGAGAGCTAGTCTCAATATTAGTGACCATGAAACCATTGTTCAGTTGGCGTTAATATCCATTTGGTTCCCTTCGGGAGGATAATCTGCCATCTTAACTCCGTCTGGTTGATACGTAACACCAGATCCACAGCACCGTGGCGGATTCTTAACTGTCCTCCAAAATGGCAGAGTGAGCCACTCAGTTGAAGGGCAACCAAGGTCAGGCAATAAATTGCCCGTAACAGCTACATCCCGTGCAAGAATATTTTTTAAAAGTGCGTTGTGATAATGTATTTAGCATCAAATCTAATACCAGTCAAGAATCAAACGACAGCCAGAATTGGGATTTTGAGAGCTTGCCAGAAGAGACCAAGTGTAAAATAATTGGTATGCGAGTAAGAGGATGTTGAATATTATCCAAATCAAGAATGCAATCAAAATTATTGCAGAGAAAAGTATTGATGCCATCAGAACTGGTGCACGGCGAAAAGACACTGGGTTAAGAACTGGTCCTAGACTATTCAAAGAATATTTTACTTTGCCATAGCTTCTCAAGGACTAAACAAGAATTATATACAATATCAAAAATCTAACTTATGAGGAAAGGGTGAGGAGGTTTGGTTTGCTAACATTGGAAAGGCATGTTGACCTAATTAAAGTTTTCCTAATTCTTAAAGGGAATTGAAAAAGCTGATCTAGAAACACCACTCACGGTGCCAAAGCTTTCAAAAGATAGAATCACCTAAAAATTAGCAGTAAATGTGCAAGGTAGGAAGAACTACTTCTCATATGGCTCCACTGTAAATGGACGCTGAAGCATATGAGCAGGATGAATGCATTCTAGAAACAATCAGATCAGGAGATGAATGTGGCAATAAGGTCAGAAGATGTGTGGTTGATGTTCTGCACAGACCTTCTCCCTTTGAAAATAACTTCATCACTGCTATTCCTGGGGAACCCTCACTCAATCAACCACCAATGTCATCCTACAATGGCTGCTGGAGATGCACAGCTCTGAGTTATGAGACTTATTCTTTATATCAGAGATGTTCAAAGTTTCGGTCATGACAGGGTTATGAGCTTGGAGGTCATGAAGCTTGGACTGAGAATTACCAGCTGCAATGCCATTTAGAACATAGAACAGTACAGCACAGGAACAGGCCCTTCGGCCCATGATACTGTGCCGATCATGGCGCCATATATCTCTGATTGCGCTTTTGGGATCCTTGAGGGGGAGGGGGAGCAGCCTCAAGTCGTGGTCCACATAGGCACTAGTGACATAGGTAGGAAGAAAGATGGTGATTTAAGGCAGAAATTCAGGGAGCTAGGGTGGAAGCTTAGAGCCTGTGCCACCTGCTAGCGAGACGAGGAATAGGGAGAGAGAGGAGTTGAACACATGGCTATAGGGATGGTGCAGGAGGGATGGTTTTGGAATCCTGGATAATTGGGGCTTTTTCTCGGGTAGGTGGGACGTTTACAAACAGGACTGTCTCCACCTGAACCAGAGGGGTGCCAATATCCTGGGGGGAAATCTGCTAATGTTCTTCGGGTGGGATTAAACTAATTCAGCAGGGGGATGGGAACCGAAATTATAGTTTGAGTGTACTGGAAGTTGAGAATAACGAGGTCAAAACTAAGGTTTCAAGATCGTAAGAAGGCACCGGCAAGCAAGAAGTTGGTTTGAAGTGTGTCTACTTCAATGCCAGGAGCATCCGGAATAAGGTGGGTGAACTTCCAGCATGGTACCTGGGATTTCGAATGTTGTGGTCATTTCGGAGACATAGGTAGAGCAGGGACAGGAATGTTATAGCAGGTTCAGGGATTTAGATGTTTCCATAAGAACAGAGAAAATGGTTTAAAAAAGGGGGGAGGGACTATGTTAGTAAAAGACAGTATTACTGTTGCAGAAATGATGTTTGAGGACTCATCTACTGAGGTAGAATGGGCTGAGATTAGAAACAGGAAAGGAGAGGTTATCCTGTTGGGAGTTTTGTATAGGCCTCCAAACAGTTCGAGAGATGTAGAGGATAGAATAGCAAAGATGATCCTCGATAGGAGTGAGAGTGACAGGGTAGTTGTTATGGGTGACTTTAACTTTCCGAATATTGACTGGGAATGCTGTAGTTCACGTACTTTAGCTGGGTCAGTTTTTGTTCAATGTATGCAGGAAGGTTTCCTGACAGTATGTTGACAGGCCAACAAGGGGCGAGGCCACATTAGATTTGGTACTCGGTAATGAACCCAGCCAAGTGTTAGATTTAGGATGCATAGGATGGGGAAGGAAACTGCAGAGATTGGAGGATAGCAAATGTTGTTCCCTTGTTCAAGAAGTGGGGTAGAGACAATCCTGGTAATTACAGACCAGTGAGCGTTACTACAGTTGAGGGTAAAGTGTTGGAAAAGGTAATAAGAGATAGGATTTATAATCATCTAGAAAGGAATAAATTAATTAGGGACAGTCAACACGATTTTGTGAAGAGTACGTCGTGCCTCACAAACGTTATTGAGTTCTTTGAGAAGGTGACCAAACAGGTGAATGAAGGTAAAGCGGTTGATGTGGTATATATGGATTTCAGTAAGGCATTTGATAAGGTTCCCCATGGTGGTGCACAACTGAGAGTGATTTACCAGATATTGGCTAGCTGAAAAAAGATAGAGAGTGGTGGTTGATGTGAAATATTCATCCTGGAGTTCAGTTACTAGTGGTGTACCACAAGGATCTATTTTGGGTCCACTTCTGTTGGTCAATTTTATAAATCAGCATTGGTCATGTTTATAAATGACCTGGGGATGATGAGATAGAAGGATGGGTTAGTAAATTTGTGGATGACACTAAGGTCGGTAGAGTTGTGAATAGTGACAAAGGATGTTGTAGGTTACACAGGGACATAGAAAAGCTGCAGAGATGGGCTGAGAGGTGGCAAATAGAGTTTAATGTGGTAAAGTATGAGGTGATTCACTTTGGAAGGAGTATCAGGAATGCAGAATACTGGGCTAATGGTAAGATTCCTGGTAGTGTAGATTTGCACACAGATCTGGGTATCCAGGTACATAGGTCCTTGAAAGTTGCCACTCAGGTTGATAGGGTTGTTAAGAAGGCATATGGTGTGTTAGCTTTTATTGGTAGAGGGATTGAATTTCGGAACCACAAGGTCATGCTGCAGTTGTACAAAACTATGGTGCGGCCGCACTTGGAGTATTGCATACGGTTTGGGTAACTGCATTATGGGAAGGGTCTGGAAGCTTTGCAAAGGGTTAAGAGGAGATTTACTAGGACATTGCCGGGTATGGAGGGAAGGTCTTATGAGGAAAGGCTGAGGGACTTGAGGCTGTTTCCATTAGAGAGAAGAAGGTTGAGAGGTGACTTAATTGAGACATAAAATAGTCAGAGGGTCAGATAGATTGGACAGTGAGAGCCTTTTTCCTCTGATGGCAATGGCTAGCATGAGGGGACATAGCTTTTAATTTATGGGTGATAGATATAGGACAGATGTCGGAGGTAGTTTCTTTACTCAGAGAATAGTAGGGGTGTGGAATGCACTGCCTGCAACAGTAGTAGACTCGCCAACTTTAAGGGAATTTAAATGTTCATTGGATAGGCATATGGATGAAAATGAAATAGAGTTGGTTTCACAGGTCAGCGCAACATCGAGGGTTGAAGGTCCTGTACTTCACTGTCATTTTTTTTAAGATTAGATTTCCTACAATGTAGAAACAGGCTCTTCAGCCCAACCAGTCCACACCGACACTCCGAAGAGTAAACCACCCAGACCCATTTTCCTCTGACTAATGCACCTAACACTGTAGGCAATTTAACATGGCCAATTCACCTGACCTGCACATCTTTGGACTGTGGGAGGAAACTGGAGCACCCGGAGGGAACCCACGCAGACAGGGGGATAATTTGCAAACTCCACACAGACAGTCGCCCGAGGCTGGAATCGAACCTGGGACCCTGGTGTTGTGAGGCAGCAGTGCTGCCGTGCCATCCACTTTATAATGTTCCCACCCAGGATCGAACTGGGGACTTTTCCTGTGTGAGCGGAATGTGATAACCACCACATAATGGAAGCTCTACACTGAAGCATTTCCTTTGTACGTGCCCCTTCCTGCCTGATTAGTCCTCTTCCAAATCAGGTGCAATCCATCCTTCTTACACAGGTCACTTCCACCCCAGAAGAGATTCCACTGATCCAAAAAATGTGAACCCTTCTCCCTTGCACCAGCTATTCTATCAATTCCACCACCTACAGCAGGAGTTGCCAAACACAACTTCCTCTCCCTGCACCATCAGCACTCCACACAGACAGTTCCCTCTATGACACCCTGGCCCACTTCTTTATCATTCCTAACATTTCCTCACTCCCCCTTGACATCTTCCGACAAAATTTCAGAAGATATAACACTTGCCCACTCACTTCACTGATTAAGGCTCCAAACACCTTCCGAGTGAAGGAACATTTTACTTTCTTTCCCCCAATCTAGTTTACTGCATCCACTGCTTACAAAGCAGACTGCTTTAAATGGCAAGTAAACACACACAGACTGACCACTTTGTTGATCACCTCCTCTCTATTGGAAGAAATGATTCTCACATGTTCTATGTTCTGAATTAAACTAATACCTTCTGCCTGCCCTTGGTCCATGTCCCTCCACTCCTTGCATATTCATGTGCTGATCTAAAAGCTCCTTAAATGCCCCTAACGTATTTGCTTTCACCAGCGCCCCTCGCAGCATTGTCCAGACTCCTAACATCTCTTTGCAAAAAAAACTTGCCCCTCACATCTCCTTTGAAGTTTTCTCCTCTCACCTTAAATGCATGCCCCCTTGTATTAGGCATTTCAACTCTGGGAAAAAGATTCTGATCATCAACCCTATCTATGCATCTCAGATTTTTATAGACTTCTTTCAAGTCTCCCTTCAGCCTCCACCACTCCAGAGAAAACAACATGAGTTTTTCTAGCCTCTCCTTATAGCTTATACCCACAAATCCATGAAGCATCCTAGTAAACCTCTGTGTACCCTCTCCAAAGCCTCCTCGGCCTTCCTGTAATGTGGCGACCAGAACTGAATGTAATACTCTTAAGTGTGGCTTAACTAAAGTCTTATAAAGCCCTTTTAAAGCCTGGTGTTGATATCTGTTGATGGGCATAGCTTAACAGAAGGATCTCTCAGGTCTGACTGTTGCTGCCAAAAGAGCCGGTGAAATAGCAGATGTTTGTTTTTTTGTAAAAAAGACCCTGAAGTTCAAACAGTACTGACCCCTACCCCCACCCCCACCCCAGGGAATACCGTGACCCCCCCACACCACCAGCCCTGGGAATACCGTGACCCCCCACCCCACCAGCCCTGGGAGTACAGTGACCCTCCCCCACCCCCACCCCACCAGCCCTGGGAATACCATGAAGCCTGTGACATTAAAATGGAGGGGAGTGTGTCACACTGCGTAAGCATTTGGGAAGCAGCGTTTAATTGCTCTCTTCCCCATGGGAAGCACTTGGACCTCAGCATCTCTCTCTGCACCGCAGCTACGAGTGATAAATCAGAGTATTGACAACACTTGGCATGAATTCTACGTCCCATCAGCTAGTAATCTTATGCTCCAGGGTTTCACTGTGTAAACCCTGGCATGAAGTTACACTCAACATTTTGAAGCAATTTGATGAACCCATGTGACAGAGTGAACAGACTACGCATAATTAAATCACGGTTGAGTCTAACAGAGTTTGGAGTTGTACAATGCTGATGAATTATTCATATTTAAAAACACATCTCTTTGTTGTTGAAATGAATTTTACTTTAACTTTTTTTTAACTTGCCTGCATTAACGCACCTCAGGAGATTACTTTCAATGGAACATTATATTTGTTTTAATGGAGGTTGCTAAATAACTTGCTCTAATCACTCTACAGCTAATGGCTATATTCAAATGCTACTTTAGCTAAAACAGTTTATCACTCTTTTAAACAATAAGCTGTACAAATCTATATATACATGCATTAGCATAATATTAATATTGAGGTTTATAGCCTGGTGCTGGTGACCATCCCCCATAGCCAGACGTCGAAAAGATATTTTCCAAAGGTTTATTTAAATTAACAACTTAGCACTGCTGAAGAAATATATAAGTTAATTGCTTTGAAGATGTGCCAGTAGATTTAAACCAAAGGGACCTAAGGAGCAACTTTTTCGTGCAGAGGCTGGTGCATGTATGGAATGAGCTGCCAGAGGAAGTGGTGGAGGCTGGTACAATTGCTGCATTTAAAAGGCATCTGGATGGCAAATAAATATGAAGGGTCGAGAGGGATATGGGCCAAGTGCTGGCAAATGGGACTAGATTAGGTTGGAAAATCTGGTCGGTATGAACGAGTTGGACCAAAGAGTCTATGACTCTGTGACTCTCATGTGCTACAATTTGGATCAGCAATACACACTGATCGGGAATAAAAACAGAAAGCACTGGAGAAACTGAACAGATATGGTTGTATCTGTAGTGAAAGAAGCAGACATAATGTTTTAACTGGACGTGACTCTTTTTCAGATGGGGCAGGTGACCCCAAAGCTACTTTTGCGAATCTGGTACTGTCTTGACTGCCAAGAGGCTTCCCAGAGTTGTATCATTAATCAAAACGCAAACATTGATTAAGAGACCAAGACAAAACTGATTAAATGCAGATATTTGTAATCCAGATCAACTGCAAAATTAAGTTGTAATCAAAATTAGCTGAGACAGGATGTAATTGGCAGCCTAAGGAAATATTTTAACTTCAACTTTCAACACAGGCTGCCCTGTCACCGTCACAACATAGTGTCTGCTATTTTATTTTTAGAAGCACTCTCTTTAATGTACATGTTCCTGTTATGCCAGATCTGTCCTCTTTATACTTTGCAGGAGATTTAGCAATAGACAGATAAAGACAGAAAAAGCTGGAAAAAAATCTCAGCTGGTCTGAGAAACTGCTAACGTTTCAACTTGATTATGATCCTACTTTGGAAAAAGATTCCTCCCAACAAGTGTCATACTGGAATTGAAACGTTAAGTCTGTGGAGTTGCTGGACTTGCTAAGCTTTTCCAGTGTTTCCTGTTTTTATTTTAGATCTCCAGCATCTCATTTTTGTTTTAAAACTCGTGGGAGTTATGGATTTGATACATTTAGGGAAAAGCTGACAATGCAAATGAGGGAAAAAGGAAAAGCAGCAAATAATGAAAGACATTGAGAAAATAGGGTTGTAAAAGGTTCATGTGAAGTAATAACATTGGAATAGATTTGTTGGACAATATGGCCTGTTTCGGTTCTGCAAACTTCTGCTGCTGATATTTCTGATTGATGCCATCAGACAAAACCCTCACTGTAGAAGGGGTTTGCTTAATGCCTCCAACAGAATAACTTGGCTTGTCGTACTGTAGGGTTGAACATTTCAGATTGAACTCCACCATGCCTGACAGGTGGAAGAGCTGTTTCTTTAACAGAGCTGTACTAATTTTACAACGTTTACAAATGACAGTGACAAATTAAATGCATAGTCAAATACTGGGGTGAAGGATGGAAGTTGTGTGAATTATCACTGTGTATGTACACGCACACACTGGGTCACATCTTTCTGTTACTTATTTGCCAAGATTCCAAACTCAAATTGTCAGACGTTTGCTCTCATGGTCAGTGTGAAATGGTCTCATAGTGCAAGTTGCTGAAAACATGAGCTGACATTGAGGGCACTGGAACTTCCAGGACCTTAAAATTGAGAAGGAACAACAGTCTATCCTTTAACCGATGAGTTATAAAGACTGAGAATGAAACTTGAGTGAAAGGGAAGGAAACCAGGTGGATTAAGAGTCAATTCAAGTCGCCTGTTAATAATTTGGCAACTATCTGTGAGATTATGCACTAAGTTCCTGTTTACCTGTAAGTGGAAAGGCTAGGAACAACATCTCGAGTCAGTGTACCTCATTATACAAGAAAATCCCAGTACAGAAGCTTAAAAACAAGATTTATAAATTTTTTAAAAAACCTGGGTGTTAAAAATAATCTGAAATCTAATGAGGACTGGAACTTCCAGTTGTCACTTAGATAAAAAAATTCTAGAATTAAAATTTACCAACAATGGTATTAGTGCTGTAAAATGGCTCATCACAACTCCCTTCTGACTTAGAGATAGTGGCACTGCCATTGTGCCACAAGATCCCAGTCAGCACTAACTGATTCAAACCGACTGAATTAGAATAAGCTGTTGTAAATAATTTCTTCTATTGCTGTTTTCTTTGTGAAGAGCTAGGAACCAAGTATTGTATGACAGCATATGCAAACGTACATCAATATTTACTGCTGCACTGCAGTCAGGTGCCCAGCAACAATGCACAGTCTATCAAGCACATGAAGAGTTGCGAGAAACATATTCAATGAGGGTCTTGCATTTTGAGTCTAAACACGTGATTACTTCAAATACCACTAACAAGAAAACATAACTTAAGGTTCAGTGTTTAAGAAATATATGAATAGTCAAACATGATTTTCAGATTCAGGCTGAGCTTGTTTACACATCTGCCTATGCAGTTTTAATCCATAGCATACACACATTCAATGATTAAGTGCATTTATTCGCTCTGCCAGTATGAAATAAACAGAACCTGGCATTAAACCCAAGCAGCAAAATGCTCTACCTGTACAACCACAGAAGGTAATGATATTAAGAAAACATGCATTGTGAATGAAATGGGATGCATTATTTAGAAACATAACTGAAGTATATGCGTTGTGATGAAATGCCTTTGCAATTCAAAGCTTAGGAATAAAATTTATCATCTCAAGCCAATTATAGCTGGCTGCAAGAAAGATTTTTTTTGTTGAAAGAATATGGAGGATATGGAGATAGGCTTAGATAAGGTGGGGAAAAGCTAGTCATAAAGAAGTCATAAACAACAGCAATTTTATTACAATAAGTTATAAGACTCCCTTTAATTTAATGTATATTTAGTTGTATCCCATAAAATATTGCTGTTAATGTTGTGGCAACATTAAACTGCAGTAAGATGTTTCTTAAATAAAGTTAATATTTTCCTTTCATCAACAGACTTTGCAAGTATTCTTTAGCAACACAAGACCAGGAATACTATAATTATCGCAGAAATAACTTCATTTCACAATTTTTCAGTTTACAGACATTAAAAACAGTTCTAAAATGTTAATAATTATTTAACCTGATCTTTAAAATATAAAATCTATACATAAAGCAAAATATATCCAATACCTTTGAAAGAGCACCTCAAAATCACAAAATCACGTTTTCACTAAACACTTCAGTGATATGGAAAGAAAATAGATTAGAATTGTTACAGCAAAATGCCACCTCCCCCACCTTCTCCCAGTAACTTTGCACATTTTTCTCTTCCAGATAATAATTTAATTCCTTCAAGTGAACCCGCCTGCATTAAAATCTCAGGCAGTGCACTCCAGACCCTAAGCACTCTGTGAGAGCACGTTTCTGCTCATGAAGAATTTTACTTTACGTGAACGCTTTAATCAGCAAGGTAATTTTGTACAAGATCTTCAATACAGTAATTTGCTTCATAGCATAACAGAACATACAACAGAATTTGACATTCAGCACAAGCATTTGCTAAGGTTATAAACATTCACATATCATTAGTCTACCATTTTTCTTCCAAACACAGAACCATATAAATATTGATTACTGCATTATAAGGGGTTAGATATGACAGTGTGAAATGTTAATGAAACTGTATGCATCACTGAAGATGATATGTGTCACACAATCTTGTTCTCCTTTGTAGCCTTGTGGCAGGACTAAGACACAGTAAGTTGTTTCTTAAATAAAGTTAATATTTCCTTTACATCAACAGACTTAGCAAGTGTTCTTTAGCAACACAACAACATCGGGAATACTAAAATTACTGCAGAAATAAATCGAGAAGAATCGTCCATGAGGAATGCACTGAAGTGGAGTCCCAAGAACATAAACTAATGAAGTTAATTCCTATAAGTTCAGGTCAGAATAACGTTAGCAGTGATACTTACCATCAGCAAGAGTAAAACAAAGTTTGTAAATCCAAGCACTTTAGGCTAGAACTGTTTCTGAAAAGTGATATGCATTAAAGCCCTCAATAAGTGAGCAGCTAATCTTAAAACCTGTCTCAGAATTGCACTGTGAAAGCAGCACTTAAATATGTGGTGGAGAATGCATGTCTTAATGGATTTCTGCAGTATTGAGTGGAAGGTACTCTGACTGTAACAGCAGTATGTACAGCAATTAGCGGCTGCTGCTTTTCAACTGTGCTGCGTTGAGTGCCATGTTTCAATGAGCACGCGGAAACAGTCTCGTGTAGTGGAAAGAATATGCTCATTTGGTTAAGCCTGACACCAGTTTAAACCACAGGACGCAGGGTAGATGCAGCTTTTTGACCATCCACTGCAGAGCTGAACCAATGATCCAACAGCCAAACTCGGCATAAGACGGGGGGTGGGTGGGGGGGCGACGAAAGGGAGTGATTTATGATTTTACAATAATGCCACAAAGCCTTGAAACCTAAACCAAGTTCTCCAACAACATAATCAGTTATCTAGCTAGAGTCAATATCAAGGGCAAAAGCTAAAAACCCAATATTGCTTTGGAGGTCAATGCATTTTCTCTGCTAATCAACTACATGAAAATATACCAGTTAATTGAAGGTTTAGCTTTTTTTGGTGAGCTTCTACTTTGGCGAGGTCCAGTTGGTTATCTGTATATGAGAGCTCTGGAAATCTTAATTTACCGAAGAGATGGGAACAGGTAGAAAAATCTCTGTGGAAAATTCAGATCAATGAAAGGTTGGATACATAGACATGTACACTTTCTCCACTACCCACCTTCAGTTACACACTTGGGACAAAAAGTCTCCATTCTGCATTACCATTTGAATGCTTACTATGTTGGTCTAAAGTTACCATATCCATTGTTTAACTGGAAGCGTTAACATTATTAAAACAAACTGCTGGATATTGCTTTGAGAACAATGGTGAGGTTATCCGCTTTCATTGTTCTAATGGTGTAAATCTGACAGCAAATTCTGAGTTTTGCGTATTTACTGTTGAAGAGGGAAATCCAAAGCTGTTGTCTGATTTAACTTGTTCCTCCTCAGGGCATCTTATAACAGTATTTCGTTTGGCACTGAAATGCAAGTAAGTTGTTATACTTACTCACAAGTTACCATTAAAGATAGAAATTAAGTAACACTTTTGATAAGACGGCATGATCGGAACCTAACTGCTACTGTAAGTGCTAAACCTGCTCTTCCTAGATTCAGGGATCAGAGGGATAGTACTGAGCAACTGAATATTGCACAGCATTACCTCTAAGCCATGCCTGCATTTATTTTCTCACTCCGCATTTTATTTTTTCCACATGATTTATGGGGTGACATTGTACATTCTGGATTCAAAGGAGGCATTCTTTTAAATTCATTTTGAATAGTATCAAGAAATGTTACAAATTATTTCAGCAATTCAGCCAATTTCAGAGAATTGTCTGCAAACTTTTTTCAAGCTTTTACAACCGGAAACAATGGCTATCATATGATAGAAGGACAGGCCAGTTCCAAAAGTTAACATTTGGAAGCATCATATTTGCATTAATTTAGAATTTTCGCTTTGTATCAGAAATTAGGTCATAAACTATCCCGAACAAGCTGCTAATTTTCTAATAGATCTGAAAAGGTAAAAGAAAGAGGCATACAGAGTATACCGATGAACATAAGAATGGGGACATCCTGTTGAATTTTATATCTGACATATTTACATTCAATCATACAATTGTTAGATGTGAAATCCATAATACAAAAGTAGTTGAACTTTATTTTGAAAGAAAAATTATACTTCTTCTCAGAAAAAATTCAAAACTAACTACTCTAATTACGATTTCAGTGAGTGATCATACAATGGCTTTAAGTGGTATATTTTGTCCTTTTTTTGGAGGTTTTAAGACAGAGGTGTTGAGCTGTCTTTGAAACCCCATAAAGTAAAAAGCTTGTTAGGCATTTTTTTTAAGCAGGAATAATAGAAGCAGCCTGAATGGGTGGTCAAGCTCTCGTAGGATGAGGATTTTCAGTTTTTCAGTAGAATTTGCTTCTGGCGTCTTAAAGAAGTGGAAGTTTTATTTTTTTACATCTCTTAGTTACAGCTAAAAGCTGGGTGTTTTCTTTCTGCTGCTGGAGTTGCATGTGAGATGCATGTGTTGCATCTGTTTTTCTGAATTTGCCTTGTACCAAAGGTGCACTTATGGGAATGTTAATATATTGGAACATTTAATGTTTCATAGTAAATTAATCTACTTTTCTAAATTTTCCAACATGAGTTGCTATTCCAATTTCTTTCCTTTGCTGTAAATAAACTATAGAGTATGAATAAAGTGTGTTTCACTTTAAATCCAATAGTTTGATCAGTTGAATTGCATCTGGAACGTAACACCTTACATTTACCTTTAAAATAAGAAAAGGTTAAGGTCTAGACTATCTTCTAAATGTATTTTGTGTGTTTGGTCTGGTCCATAACAAGTGCATTTCTTGAATAACCACTTGACAAACAGCAAAACTGTATGGATTTATTTGGCTTCGTTGTGATACAGAAATAATGAATAGATTAAATTCATAAGGAGAATTTTGCAGCATTTTCTATGCCTCAAAAAGAACTAAAGACTAAAAATTCTGCTTAGTTCCATTACAGTAGATTTAAGCAGTTTAGCTTATGGATACAGATGCTTCGTGGCACAAAACATGAATGTTGTTGAAAGGGGAAACATGTTACATTGTTATCTTGCATTCATCAAGACAAAAGCATGAACGACTGACTGAAGAAGTGGTTACACATTGCTACTCTGCAGTGTCTATGTGATTGGTATTTCCAATAACAGGATGCTGTTGTCAGTAAAAAAAGAAATTCTGCCTATAATAGGTATAAAACTGTTCTAAAAATAATTTGTTATAGAGGTCATGCATGTCAATGAAATGTCCTAAATAGATTGAGGATTTGCTGCGTTCTGCTTGCTTCTGCCAGTGTTTGTCTTTATTTGTACTAGTTAAGCCACGTAACTAAATGTCACATGCCTGGCAGCCTAGTTTAAATAAGGCTTCTATTAAACAAATACGTGCATTACGAGTAACAGAATAATTTCTTGCGAACATAAACAGAAAATGCAGAGACTATATAGAAGATCACCGGTCTGTGTACACGGAAAGCAGCTGCAACCTTAATGGATGGCGTTCTTCAACATGACAAAAGGATTTTGACTCTTCAATGGGGAAGGATGATGGAGTGACCTCCTCAAATCTGGCAACCTGACGAAACCATTCCTTGGCTGCTGCATGACAATATATGAGCTGTGAACCGTACAAAACGGACTCACCTCAGATCCAATAAGTGTGCAAACTGTAGTCAAGCAAGTCAGTCATTATATCAAAGCTCTTCTTCCTTGCTGTAACACTGTCCAATATCCATGAACTGTCTTGCTGGAGTGGAACTTCTCTACAGGACAAACTGGCAACTATACAAACTGCATCTGCCCAGAACCGAGCTCACCCCAATCTCTGTCATTGTGTAGCAGTACACAGACAATGCTAGTGTGTGCACACCCAGTGGTTGAGCTCCAGGCCATCACTGACCTATTAATGGAGATATCTAAGTGATTGGGCTTTAGCTTAACCACTCTGAAGACAAAGGTGTTCTACCAAACTGGTCCCATATTTATACAGTGCCTTTTATGAGCTCAGGAATCTAGCTAAATACTACCTTACAGTCAATGAAGCACTCTGTGAATGTCCTCATTTTGTTCAAAGCGTAGCAACCAGTTTGCAAGCAGCAATGTTAAAGCCATTTGACAATCTGTTTGAGTGATGACGGTTGAGGGATAAATATTTACCGGGATACCAGCAACAATACTCCTCCTTTTTGGAATAGTATCATGGGATCTTTTCTGTCCACCTGAGAGAACAGACAGGATCACGTTCTAGCCTTTTTAGTTTTTGCAGTTCAGCTCATAAATTCTCTAATTCTACTTAATTATGCAAGGAAGGACCCAAGATTAAAGTAATACCATAGTTTTCATATTAAAAGTGAAACTACATTCATTATTCCCTACCAATACGGAAGATTATCCTGTCTAAACAACTCAGGCATGAGGCACAAGAGAAGTTAACAGGGAGCAGATACAAAAACTTTGAAAATTATTTTTAACACAGATCAAAGCTAATAAACGAATGCACCAACTGCAAATATTCCAAACCATCAAATCTAAATGTAGTCCATCATCCGTAACACTAGCTACAGGGGCCAGCAGCTACTTTGAGATCAAAATGTGTTTGATCACTCGAATACTTCAGATCTCTCACATCTAATCATCAGATATCAGAACTTTCATCTGTGGTGGCTTAAACAGTAAACTTTGTATGTCATTCTTCTTTTATCAAAAAAAAACTTTAACTTGCCATCTAACCTACTCTGAAATGGAATCTCTACATTTTCTCCCCTGCCAAAGTTGACTCTCAGAATTGACTTGAAACTTAGTTTACAAAGAGGAGGTAAGGACCAACCTCTGGCTGAATTCAGATTCCTGCTTCTGCAATGAAAACTTTGAATGCAAATATCCTAATTGGTCAGAAGACGAGGCATGCAGCCAATTAGTGGCACCTACACCTTTAGGAGGTGGGTACTCTTTGTCTGGCAGCCACATTGACACCAGCCTCTGCCTTGGCAAAGAAAGTAAATAGTTCCACAAAATGCCAGGAGGATAAATGCTTAAGACAAAGGATAACTGGGCCAATTGGAGGTAAATGCAGTCAGTTTGGTTCAGATTACCAGAGAGCCTGATAACATTCACTGCTGGAACCAATACTTTGGTACGACAACAGATGTGGACATGTACCAGTTCAGGATTGGCAAATAGACATTAAATACTGTGGTGTGATCTCCCTGACCCGTGAAGAAGCTCTAAAGGGAGTTGCAAGGGTCGCAAATGCATGGGGAGCAATTCTTCAGTTCTCTCCCAGTCCACCAACACTTCGAAAATCTTAAACTTTCCCCAAAGATGGGGACCTTGAGGACTTAAATTGTACTTCAAGCGTGTCCCATCTCTTGTTTTTTTATTCACTCACAGGATGAGTGCATCACCAGTTCGGCCAACATTTATTGTCCACCCCTAATTACCCAGAAGTAGTGAAAAGTCTGGAGTCACATATAGGCCAGATCAGCACAGCTGTTTCCTTTACTAACAGGCATTAATGAACCAGATGGTTTTCTTTAACTATTGACAAAGGACTCGTTAGATCATTAGACTCTTAATTCCAGATTTATATTGAAGTCAAATTTCACCGTCTCCCATGACAGGATTCAAACCCAGGTCCCCAGAACATTACCTGGTCTCTGGAATAACAGCCCAGCAATAGTACCACTAGGCCATTGCCAGGATGTGAAAACAGAGTCCTTCATTTTCTTTTACCTGACTGCAATACTTAGTTCTTGATACAAATGTAACCTTCAGCCCAAGGACCTGAATACTCACCCCGCACCACTCACCTTCCTTCATCAATAAAAGCTGAAGTTCTACCCATCATCTCAATTTAACTATGGTTTTCACTGGTCTTCTGAAACTCATCAACTTCCTTAGACTCATTTGAAGACACTTTATAATTGATTGGTGGACTAATGCTTTAAAGAATTTTGGAAAGGGAGGTTTATTTCAAGTTTTGTGGACTGACCTGGAATTGTTTCTTCAGAAGAAGTCATTGAAATTTCACTGGGGAGTTATTTTTTATGAAACAGTACTTCCTAGAAATTACATACTTTGTGATAACTGCTTGCTTTGCTGCAGACTCTGTTCAACCTGTATTGAACAGTGACTGCCTTGCAGAGGTGCTTGTTTTATCTGGTTCAGTTGGAGGGAAGCCTGCTAAGAACAAGCTGACCAGTTGATGTCTCCAGAAAAAACTTCTACACCAGTTCAGAGTGAAACATATTTCTTCTTTTGAAGAAGTGAAAAGAGAACATTTCAAGATTACATTCCCCGAGGAAGTTGTTTCTGCAGGACTTCAAAGACAACTGGGTAATTAGTAACTTGGCCATCTGTGCCAGAGCATCAGAAACAACACACTCTTGAAACATTTTACACTTTAACCTTTTATCTTCATGAACAACTCATCAGTCAAAATATTTTTTTTCCCCAACAAGCTAATGTCTGAGATCTTTTTTGTCCCTTTTATTCAAGGGTTTTGGAGTGGCTGGGTATCTACATAGGGAAAAGCACATACTTTTCTATATTACTTTATTGAACAGTTTTTTTTAAATTGTAAACCTATAATCAAAACTCAGTTCCTAGATCTTTTTGTTTATAACCTGATAGAGCAAAGGCATTTAATTTATCATCTTGATACTGAAAAAAGTGTTTTTATCTGATGTTATGATTTATGGAGTAATGGCCGTAGAGCATTATTGCATTCCCCAGTCTCAGTTATGAGATTCTTTCCTTCTTCCTAGATCTTAAAACTTTTAAAATCCAATGGTTAGAAGGATTGCCATTTTATTGTTTCAATCTTGTTGGTACCCTGCTCTACAAAGTCTCTTTTTGCAAATAAAACTTCCTCAGATGCCCGAATGGTGATGTACGTTCTTCCAAATGCTTGTCCTCTCAATGAACTGTGTATAATGAGCATTATTTGAGTGTTATGTGAAATAAGACAAGACAGTAAACAGAATAATGTGCTACGAACAGCACGTGCTCCATGTGTAATATGTACACGCTAAAACTATTTGCTGCCTGGACGTGGGAGCTTTTGAAGTCTTCAGCTTTGTTGCCCACAACTGGCTCAAAATTTGACACGTTTGTTGATTTAAAGACAGCTGGATTTACGTAATCCCGTTCATTCACTACTGAAATGTTTTGATGACTTCACCAATGAGCTGGAATAATACCTTCTCTTCACTAACATCTGTTCCCAAATCAGGTTCAGCTGTAATGCTGAACATGCTGAATAGTGCTGAAAGCACACCATCAAATCTGGCTTAAGATAAGCATCTGGCTTAGGGCCATATTAAAAGTAGGTCTATCATCTGAAATTTGGAAACTCGTTTTACATTAAACTATCAGACAAAGTTGATATTTGCACGCTGTCATTGGATGGCTTAGTTCTTACCACCACATAGCAAAGCCACAGCAAGTTAAAAGTCACCCACCTAAATTAAGCTATTTCAACTGTGCAGCTAGATATCTATTTATCACAAAGCATAACAAAATTCAGTGTGTTCTGACTGCGATGTACTATTTAACAGGTTTCTATTAAATGATACATATAAGGGAGGTAGACATATGGAACTCTTTGCATATGGTAACTGATGCTGCATCTACAGTTTAGTTCACAAAGATCTACCAATCTCAGAGTAAAATTAACTATAAAACCTATGTCCTCAACTTGCAAATATCTTGCCCCTGTCACAAGTACAAGGATGACCAATGTGAACCCGAAGTAAAGATGTGACAGAACTCAAATTGTAATCAATATTAAAACCAGGAAAACAGCAAGTTTGGAAAAGTCTTATCCTAAATGGTTAACTTTGCAAAAAAATTTCAGCTACTAACAACCTGCTGTGCATTTCCAGCATTTGCATGTTTTTCTTTTTATCTCCACTCTTTGGAAAGAAAGTGACTGCCTGATGAAGCAAAACAATTCATGCCTAGCCTCATTTGACAATACAGTACACATTTTGATGCCACTTACGTGAGGTCTTAAGTTGCTGCAGTCAAACAGAACCTACTCCCTCCACAGGCATAGCCTAATGAGTTTTGGAAATTTTACATCTAGAAGTTGCAATTGTTATCTGGTGATTTACACATTTACTGCTGCTTTATTAATCAACTAAGCTTTGTGAAGTATCACCAACCATTTCATTTACACATTATAGTGATAAGCAGTGATGAAACAGAAAGATGAACAAATTAACATTGTTGATTTGCGGTTTAACATTAAACTGAGTATGCTTCCATGTTCCAATATATAAGTATTAGGAAAGTGTGAAAGGTATTTTGTAACTTAACTTCTGTCCAATTGTGTTACATTTGGTTATTTCTGTGCTCCTTAAGATGAGTAATGACTGTGTTGGAAATAGTCTACCTTTTATACTTGATGATCTCCTTAATTGGAATTGCCAAATCATTGTTGAATCATTGGGATGTTTTGTGCATCCACAAGGAATCTGCTTAAATTACCCGATTGCATCTTGGACACACAGAAGAAAACCTTACTGCAGCACTTTTTAAAAATTCAGTGTCAAAATAATATGTCAATTCCTCAGTATATTAAAATTCAGTACATTATTTGTTTTTGGCCAATATACTTTTGTTATTGCTATTTCTTAACACCGAATTCTATAGTGTTACTTAAAATCAATTCCTCTCTCCTCCCTACTCCTTTCACATTTAATTAACTATGAAAGGTTAAAATGCCACTGGAATTGCTAAACTAATACTAGATGTGCACTACTGAAGGCACCATATGATGTATTATCTGTTCTGAAATTTGCAGTAGTCAGAATATCAAAGGATTTGAAGCACTCCTCCTACATTTCCCTTTGAAGCAGTTTTCCATGTTACTTTGCCATGCATCACAAGGGTTCTAATTAAAAGAACTCAACTTTAACTCACTTGCATTGATTAAAAAGTGTCAGTACTTCTCAAATGACTATTTAATAACCTCTCATCTATAAATTTACATTACACTGAAATATCAGAGATTAACTGAACATTTATTTAGTACAGACACAGGGGTACATTTCTTCTACATTATAAATGACACCTTGATTTATCAGACCAAACCCAACTCTTACAGAAAACCAGTTTTGCAACAATAATTTAAAGATCTACACCAATTGCGCTTCATTTGAATTACTTAACTTCTCCCATTTGCTTGTTAATATTAAAAACAACTCTGCTGTCATCCTGAGTTTTATCAGGCTAAACCTGGCCATTTAATAGTAGAAGTTTAACCAGCTTGTCTGTGAAATCTAAAGACACAAAATTGTTCTGGAATTACACTGGTTCCAACCATTTTGGTAATGACATACATGCATGACTTAGATTTAGTTTATAATTTTGGTGGTGAATTCGCACGGACTTTTCCTGGTCTCTAGTGTAACTTCACTGCAAATTTGGTGCAAATCCCTCATCTTTAAGTTGGCTGCTGTAGTCACATATACAGTGGCGAAAGTGAGGATTGCAAATGCTGGAGATCAGAATCTAGATTACAGTGGTGCTGGAAAAGCACAGCAGGTCAGGCAGCTTCCAAGGAGCAGGAAAATCGACGTTTCGGGCAAAAGCCCTTCATCTGCATTGGTAACTCGTAAACCCCCTCACTCCTTCTGCTCAATGCCCACATTTTTCTTTACAATTATCTGCAGTCAGTTATTACTAAGATTTCACCCCCACTTCCAATTTTCTATGAAAATAATGTTTTTAATCTCAATCCTTTTACAAAAACATATACTGATGTTGAAACGGCAAAAGCCAAAATACAAATTGGGGACAGAGACAGAAGATTTCGGGCAAGGAGATGTGGTGGTGGTTCTTTTTATGGACAGTGAGGAGAATGCGAGGACGAACATTTTATTGAGTGTTAATGAAACGGAACTCACTATCTGTAAGAGAGTTGGATTAAGAGACATTGCTTGATTTCACAGGGACATTGAAGAGCTACTTGGGCAAAAGAAATTTGCAGCACTACCGTAATAGTGGGCCAAAGGGACTGGTTGGATTGCTTGGCAGTGCAGTATATAGACCTGATGTGCTGAATTTTGTGCTGCAACGATTGTACAGCATCACACCTATCACTTTGAGTGGTGGTGCTTGTCACTGCATTTTGGGTGACAAAACCTGCAATACTGGCCATATCCACAGATCCAGTTTCAGTTTCCATCTCGTTTTGTTTGTGTGTTCTCACTTCCTAGTTACAGGATATCTAGCTAGAAACAGGCCATTCATCCCAACCAGTATATGCTGAAGTTTATGCTTTATTTGAGCCTTCACATCTTTCTTCATTCCTGAGGAGTTCAAGACTAGGGGGCATATCTTGAAGGTGAGAGATTTCAAAAAGACATGAGGCACAATCTTTTTACACAGAAGGTGGCTCACATGTGGAATGGACTTGCTGAGGAAGCGGTGGATGAGGTACATTTACAACATTTAAAAGGTACTTAGGTAAGTACATGAGTCGGAAAGGTTTGAAGGGATCTGGGCCAGGAGCAGGCAGGTGGGACTAGTTTAGTTTGGAATTAGGTTCAACATGGACTGGTTGGACTGAAGGGTCTGTTCCTGTGCTGAATGATTCTATCACCCTATCAAGATCTCTTGTTACTATCTACCATAACTGTTATAGCTATCTTCCATATCACAAAACTTTTACAGCACAGACGGGGTCATTCAGCACATTGTGCTTACACCAGCTCCTAGTGCTGATCTCCTGTTTCTTCCCAATACTGTAACGTTGTGCAGTATTTCTATCCAAATATTCATCCAATGCCCCCTTGCATGCCTTTTAACTATATATCACAAATATCTACTCCCTTCTCCCTCATTTGTTTGTCCAGCTTGTCATTAAATGCATCTAGGAATGTATTTAAAAGTAATATTATAAACTTTCATCCTAAAATTGCTTTTACAATCTACTTAAGTGTTAGCAGAGTAATTTACTTCACATTATGCTGACAATTTATAGTCATACAGACCGTTCAGTCCAACACGTCCATGCTGACCAGACATTTAAATCTGACCTAGTCCCATTTGCCAGCATTTGGGCCATATCCTTCCAAACCCTTCCTATTCATGTACCCATCCAGATGCCTATTAAATGTTGTAATTGTACCAATCTCTACCAGCTTATTCTAGACACGCACCACCCTCTTTGTGAAAAAATGTTACCCCTCAAGTCATTTTTAAATCTTTCACCTCTCACCTTAAACCTCTACCCTATGGTTTTGGACACATCCACCCTAGAAAAAGGGCTTTGGTTGTTCACCCTATCCAAGTCCATCATGACTTTATAAACCTCTATAATGTCACCCCTCAGACTCCAATGGCAGATCGAATTTAATGCAGATAAATGCGAGGTGTTGCATTTTGATAAGACCAACCAGTAGGAATTACAGTGAATGACAGGGCCCTGGGGTGTGTTCCTGAACAAAGGGACCTAGGGGCACAGCTGCATAGTTCTTTGAAAATACTTTCACAGGTAGACAGGGTGGTGAAGGCAGCATTTGGAGTTTGGACTTGTACAAGACATTGGTAATGCCATATTTGGAATACTGCATACAATTCTGGTCGATTTGCTTTCAGAAGGTTGCTATTAAACTGGAATGGGTGCTAAAAATATTGAAAGGACGTTACAAAGATTGGAAAGTGTGCGTTATAAGCAGAGACTGGAAAGGCAGAGACGTTTTACCCTGGAGCGTATGAGGCTGAGGGGTGACCTCATAGAGGTTTATTAAAATCATAAGGGGCATAGATAATGAGCGGCCAAACGAGGTTTTGGAGGTGGGTACAATTACAACATTTAAATGACATTTAGGCAGGTACATGAACAGGAAAGATTTAGAGGGATATGGGCAAACATAGTTCAGTTTAGAAAACCTAGGACTTATTTCTGTGCTGTCTGACTCTACGTCAGGATGACATGTGGCTTTTTGAGACACTTGTAGGTGGAGGTGTTTCCTTGTACCTGCTGGTGGTAGATAGCCTGGGTTTGGAAGGTACTTTCCAAGGATCTTTGTGAATTACTGTAGTGCATCTGATAGTTGGTATTTGGTTCGGGGGGGCTGGGGCGTGCGCCAAGTATTGGGAGGAGTGTATCAGCAAAGTGAGGCATAAACTGGACAGATGGAAGCTACGGTCACTCTCCATCGCGGGCCTTTGTGTGTGGCTGCATCAAGCTGTGCGTGGATCCTCGGTACGCAAACACCAAGTGTCACTATGTACTGAGGTCCTACCTGTCCCCGGTGTTGCGAAGGTTGGGCCTGGCCTCGCTGCCGCGGAACACTCAGAGTAGTTGGACAGTTCTGTATCACCTGTCCTTCATGGAGAAGTTTATGAAGAAAAACACCTTTGACCACAAGTCCATCAGGAAGTGGTCAGAACGTAGTGTCCTTGAGACTCTTCGGGAAAAGGAGGGGGCAGATCCTATCGAGCAGTTCCCTGAGCAGACTGTCAAAGTCACTTGGCAGAATGCCTCATTGCCAGAACTTTCCAACAAGCACCAAGACATGGCTTGGCTGGTGGTGAGAAGGGCTCTGCCAGTGAGATCCTTTATGCACGCCCGGACTCTCAGCCGCATCGCAGGCTGCCCTTGAAGTGGCTGCGGGGGGGACGAGACTGTCACACACCTCCTTCTGGAATGTGACTACGCAGAAGAAGTCTGGAGAGGAATGCAGTGGTGTTTTTTGAGGTTCGTCCTGAGCAGCGCCGTGACGTGGGACCCCGTGCTCTATAGTCTGTGTCCCGGGACGCACACCGAGACGAACATCAACTGTGCCTGGAGGATCATCAACTCGGTGAAGGACGCTCTCTGGGCGGTCCGAAACCTGTTGATTTTCCAGCTGAAGGAGTTGACCCCGACTGAGTGTTGCAGACTGGCAAATTCCAAGGTCCAGGACTACGTGATGAGGGATGCGCTGAAGCCTGGGGCAGCTGCCACCAAGGCGCGGTGGGGAAAGACGACCGTGTAACATCTGCCTGCCTAAAGAAGAACAGGGGGCCCACGCAGTCATTTGGGCTCTGTTGACGCCTCAGCTAAATTTATGGACATATGATTGATAAACGTACAGACCTGTATATACAAATGATAAATTCTGATCTCTGTATGTAAATGTTTATGTATGTATCGCATGACCAACTGTACAGACCATCAAATTATTTTATGAATAAAGTATATTTTTGAAATTAAAAAAAATCTGATAGATACACTGCTGTCATTACGCATTAGTGAAGGGAGTAAATGTTTAAGGTGGTTAATGATTAATCTGTGGCTGCATTGTTCCAGAGTATGTTAAGCTTCTCAAGAGTTGTTGGAGCTGCACTCATCCAGGCAAGTGGAGAGTTTCCTGACCTGCGGTTTGTAGATGGCGTGGTCAGGCTCTGGGGAGTCAAGAGGTGAGTTACTCAATGGAGAGTTCCCAGCCATTGACCTGCTCCTGTAGCCATGGCAGTTATATGGTTAGTTCAGTTTATGGTCAAAGATGTTGATTGCATTGGAATTTGCTGATGATAATGTCATTGAATTACAATGAGTGATGTTAGCTTCTGTCTTGAAGTAAATGGCCAGTGCCTGGCACTTGTGTGATGTAAATGTCAGTAGGAAACTGCTAGTCGAAACTTGAATGTTGACTAAGCTTTATTGCATATGAATATAGTCATTGTACAAACACTGTACTTCTATTCTTATGATGGAAGAAAGATCATTGATGTGGCAGCTGAAGATGGTTGCAAGTCGGACACTATGTTAAAAAATTCATGCAGAGGTGTCCTGGAGCCGAGTTGACTGACCTCCAAGAGCCAGAACCATCTTCCTTTGTGTCAGGAATGATCCCCTGAGTTCCAGCAACTCCAGCCTTGCTCGGGCTCCTTGATACAACATGTAATCAAATGCTACCTACATGTCAATAACAGTCACTCTCACCCTAAATCTTAAATTCAGCTCTTTTGTCCATCTAATGCAAAGCCTAATTTACATGAGTATGGCTGATATATTGTTCTCAATGGGTTTGGGTAGAGTTACTTAAATAGGTAACTCTGGCAGAGAGTAATATCCCATGTGTCAAATTACCAACTTATCAAGATCTTTACCAATTGTATCCTAATTGATAAATAAGAATAAAGTACAAGAAGACAACTTTCTCCACATGAGCTGATTTGTTCTATACTATTTGCTCTATACAAATTACCTTTCATTTTACTAATCAGGATAATAGTTACTAATATCTTAAGGGACTCAATAATGAATCTTACGTGACCAACTAAACATTTGCAGGAAAAGTAATCACTGCTGTGAATTGTACTCAGTATGCTTACAGGAAACAAAATCGCTCAAAAATTCAATTATAATAAATGTGCATGCACCTGAGAAACAGATTTTTTAATCTACATTTTCCACTTTATAACAACAGGATAGGTCATAAAATGCATGTCCACTATTTCAGAAAATTTTTCATAAACTCCATTGACATATTAATATGAAAATGATGTTGTCTCAACTCAAAACCACAATAAACATATTTATGATTTAGATTTACTCAAGTATATTTTCATATATAATGCGTCAGAAGATCTATGCAAACATGCATTTTATCCAATTTCATGTGAAAATTTCATATCAGAGCCAAAGACATCATGTAGGCTTGCAGCAGAGATAATATTGTAAAAACTACAGATAAATGTTCCTGCAGAGACAGCTCCACTTCTGCACACGACAAGCATCTCAACTTCAATTATTTCACGCATCAAAAAATGCACACGGTTTAATCAGTGATAGTGCAGAACTGATTATCTGGTCATTATAACATGACTGTTTATGGCAACTTGCTGTGCACAGAACAGACTGTAGGGTTCCCTGCATTATGATAGGTTTGTTATGGACCAGACCAAACCCCCTCAAAATATCTCAAGGAGTAGCCTAAATACTAACTTTTAGCTTATTTCGGGGCAAGTGTAAGGCACTGCATTCAGACTTGATTCAATTGGTCAAACTACTAAGCTTTAAAAGAAAACTTTATTCTTACACCACAGTTGAAATACTACTGAAATACTTACCAAAATAATATATTATTTCAATACTGCTCATGAATTGTTCCGGGGAGAGAGAGAGAGAGAGAAAGAGGAGAAAAGAGAGAGAAGTTGTATCTAGCAGTTTCAACTCCAAAACCTCAGGTTAAACACATGAAAACAAAACCTAAAACCCTGGCTCTGTGTGAGCCTGACTCCACCCACTCATGCTTCTTTTGCTAGTGCAAAAAAAACCCCAAAGCTGTTTGTTTTCCATGGAGCTGACACCTCAGTACCAGATTGATAATACCCCTTTTGAAGAGAACCAGGATAAGACAAATCCCTCTTAAAGGCACCTATCATCACAGGTTCTACACTTCAAAATCTTTTCACTGGATGCAAAGTGCTTTGGGTCATCCTCAGCTCATGAAAGGTGCTATGAAAACTCAAGTCTATTTTTCTCACTTTAAACTGAGCTGATTTTATAGTCCTGTAACTGCAACAGCTACCATCACACCTTCTCTAGACATCAACTGAATTGCCAAGAGGTAAAACTCTTGTAATCTGGGAACAGGAATGAAAAGGTAATCTCAGTTTAAAATTTGGGTAGTTGTTTACACAGAAATGACTGCCCAATACTACAACAACTAAGAAAAAGAAGCAACTTGGTTCAGTTTTATTTTACTCCAGCAGTGAGCTGTTTCCTTCAGTTTAACTACACCTTTACAAAAGGAAAATAGCATTGCTGGAAAAGTGGCCTCAAGCAAACCCATTAAAACCCTGACTGACACATTTAGTCCTAGTTTGTTTGTCATGAGCAATGAAAAACTAAACAGTGAAGAAGCTAAAATAATTAGACTTAGATTCAATTCTTGTATGCCTGTTGGTCCTTGACTACTGGCCAAGAAAACCTAAACTTATTAGTGCCTATACAAGAGCTGGCTTTAAAAATCAACACAATGATCGAAACAGGTTGCTTCAGTGCAAAACTGTCATAGCAACATCTATATAGATTGTACTGGCTTGGCAAGTTAACATTTAGCGCATCTCAAAACTCTAAAATTAAACTTGCAAATGCAAATTTCTTGGTTTAAACATCTTGATAACTTTAATTGCAATAATATATCAGAAACCTACTATACAATAATTTGCATTCAACTCATGCCTTTGATATAGTGAAGCTTTCCAAGGCTCTTTACAGGAGTGATTATCAGACAAAAACTTGACCTTCATCATATTAAGAGGTATTAAGACAGGTGACCAAAAACTTAGCCAAAATGGTATGTTGTAATACCTATCTTAGAGGGTTAATGCAAGGTAGAAAGATGGAGAGGTTTCAGAGGTCGGGCTTGGGGCCCAGGAAGCTGAAGAGATGAGTCACAACGATAACGTAAGTAAAACTGGTAAGCACTATTAACAATGCACACTACTGTGAAACCAAAGCAAATGAATGTCTGTTAGCTCCAAAATAATTCTTCGGACTTTCTGGTATATTCTGAAAGACTATTCTTAAACAACCTCAATTTACTCCATTGATTGGGAAAAAGATTTTTAAAAATAAATTTGCAAATGATAAAGCAATTTCATTGAAATCTATGTGGAGTCTTCCTAGAATTATACGATGGTCACAGTGCAGAAGAAAGCTATTCAGTCCATCAATTCCA
Organism: Chiloscyllium plagiosum; assembly: GCF_004010195.1. Taxonomy (NCBI): domain Eukaryota; kingdom Metazoa; phylum Chordata; class Chondrichthyes; order Orectolobiformes; family Hemiscylliidae; genus Chiloscyllium; species Chiloscyllium plagiosum. The sequence goes on from NC_057713.1 coordinate 92,018,439, forward strand.
TGTCAGCTCTTTGCAAGAGCAACTCACATCATTCCACTCTCCTTATTGCCTTCCAAAATCTCTCTTCACTTATATATCCAATTCCTTTTTAAAAACCTTGCGTGAATTTACCTCCACCGCACTCTCAGGCAGAGCATTCCAGTTTATAAGCAATTGTTGCACAAAAAAGCTTTACCTAAAATCATTGAGTCATACAGCCTAGAAACAGGTCTAACTAGTCCACGTCGACCATATTCCCAAACGAAACTAGTCATTGTTACTTTTCTCACCAACTGGTGTTGTCTGGAGTCATATGCAGGCCAGACCAGGTAAGGAAGGCAGATTTCCTTCTCTAAATGACATTAATAAACCAATGTAACATTACTAGCATCAATCATCTCCGAGAGAATCTAATAACCATCCCTTGACATTCAATGGTATTATCATTGCTGAATCCCCCACAGATATGTCAGGAGCTTCCGTTGACCAGAAACTAAATTATAAATACTGTGGCGGGTCAGAGACTGGAAATTCTGGGGCAAAATACATACTTTCTGACTCCCCAGAGACTGTCCATTGTCTATAGAGAACAAGTGAGGAATGTGATGGAATGTGTGCAGCTCCAAAAAAATTCGAGAAGCTTGATACAATTCAGGACAAAGCAGTTGACTTGACTGGTACCACATCCACAACCTTCAACATTTACTCCCTTCACCACTGAAGCACAACAGCAGCAGTGTACACCACCTCCCAAGATATACTGCAGGAACCTCCAGGGCTTCTTTGATATCACCGTCCAAACCGGCAACTGTTACCAACGAGGACAACTAGAAGCAGGACAACATCACTTTCAATTTTCATTCCGACCCACAAAACACAGGAACATAAGGAGCTGGCCTTTCAGCACATCAAACCTACCCCCCATCCAATACGATAACTTCAATGCCTTTTACTCACCCAATTCCCATGGCACTGTATGTCACTGGTAATCAGAAATCTTTAATGTCAAATTTAAATATACTCAAAGACTGAGCTTAGACAGTTCTCTGTGGTAGAGAATGCCAGAGGTTCACAACGCTGAGTAAAATAATTTCTTCTCATCTCATAAATAAGTGGCATCCCTGTCATTTTTATAAAGTTTCCTCTGGTATGGACTCCACAATCACTCCAATTTATTTTACAAGTATAAATGACATCACTTTCTACTCTTTGAAATTCTAAAGAATAAACACCTGGTTTGTCAATCTCTCTTCAGAGAACAATCTGTCACCCTGGGAACAAGTCTGGTGAACTTTCCTCATACTCCCTCTGTGGCAATATTATCTTTGCCATAAGGAGATCAAACCTGCACATAGTATACCAGGTGCAATCTAACCAAGCCCCTACAAATGTGAAGTAAGACTTTACTATCCCTTTTGCACTAAAGATTAACATTCCATTGGCTTTTCGATGGTTTTGCTGGCCCTGCATGTTAGCCTTCAGTGACTTATTGACAAGGACAGCTTGGTTTCTTTGGACACCTACACTTTCCAACCTCTTATCATTTAAGAAATAATCCACACATTTGCATCTCCAACCCAAAGTGGATGCCATCACCTTTTCTGACATTGTATTCCATCTGCCAAGTTCTTGCCCGTTCATTCACTGAGTCCGAATTCTCCAGAAACCACTTTACAGGTTCCTTGTAACATGTTCTCTTTCAGCATTATATCAAATTTGGAAATATGATAGTGGGTCCCCAACTGTAAATCATTGATCTTATATTGTCAATAACTAGGGCCCAAGTACTAATCCATGCAGTACCCAGGTAGTCACAATCTGTCAATGGAAGGATGACCCATTTATTCCTACTCTTGGTTTTCTATCTCAGAGGAAAAGATATTTAAGGAAGTGAGACAAATAGCTTGGTGGAAGTAATGGATTTAAAAGGAAGGTGTTAAAGTAGCAGACGTTGCGATGGAGCACCAGAAGAGTTTAGAGAGACAATTGCACAGCATGGCATTAGATAACTGAAAGCATGGAATTTTATGCAGAGGCAGTGGTCAAGCCCCCAGTTGAAAGGTCAAGTGCAAATCCACTTCGGGTTGTCTGGGTCACTCCAGAACTGGTGGCCATTGCTGGAACAACACTTCCAAACAATAATCATCAAAGAAATCTGATTAGAAGGTAAGTTTCTGGGTCTTCTGTCTGGCTTGGTAAGGCAGGCTGCATTTGGCACAGGGTGCCCGAGTAGGAAAGATCCATTCACTGCAGCCTGCAAATGTGGATACCTCTCACGACTGGCCAAGTCCTAGTGGCAGCAGGAGGAGGTCCTCAATTGGCCAGGAATAGGACACTAAAAGGCCTCAATTGGCCCAAAGGCAGTCAGTGGGCTGCTCAATGTCATCCCTGCCACTGGTAAAATCTTATCAGAGGTCAGTTAGCAATGGGTACAACAGCATTGCTGTGACACCTAATTTTACAGCTCTCACACCCACCCAATGTTTGCCAGCCTGTCGATCAACAGGGTGAAGGGAGATTGAAGTCTTGGAGGAAGGGAGCTTTCAAGATAGATTGTAGTCTGGGGAAGACTTACAGCAAAGATTTAGGGGTGTCGTGGAATGGTTGGCAATCCATCTGATTCAGTTAAAATGATCACTTTTATAGCTGGCAGACTATGTTTGCACAGCCTATGGATGTAAATGTGCTATTTTCAAGCACTAGAGCGTCAATGGTGCAAGTTGAAAGCATGCAATCAAATCTCACTGGGAAAGGGAGCCAGTTGTTTCTACATAGTTACAATCCTTTCTCTTAACAAATTGTAAAGCTTACTTTCATGTCAAAAGATAACTGGCTTTTATTTGGCACAACCACACCTCGGTTACAATAGATAAACCTTAAAAATATCAGGCAGAAAAATAGCCATGATCTCAATGGTTAGCTCTGCAGATTCAAGTGGCTGTCATAGCCCATTCCTATTTGCAGAAGTGGATTACTGTTCTACTGACTGCAAACACAAAGTAGTTAGATTAGTAAGTTGCTGGTTAGTAAGTCATCAATTAATTAGTATTGCAGAAATAATCACTCTTCAGGAATTCAGTTTCTTGAATCTCAGTTACAAGAGAAATGCCAACACTGAGAACAAATGTTCATGTTGTTTTATCCAACAGCACATTGGGAGAAGATAGGCGACAGTGAGGACTGCAGATGCTGGAGATTAGAGTGGTGCTGGAAAAGCACAGCAGGTCAGGCAGCATCCGAGAAGCAGGAAAATCGATGTTTCAGGCAGGAGCCCTTCATCAGGAAAGAAGATGAGGAAATTCAACAGTGCACCAAGGAAAACAAAAATCAATGCGCATGTGACACTGAACACAGAATGTCTGGATTTCTTTGGAGTCCTTTTCGCTTGATAACAGGAGATACTTGGTGGCTTCCTCGTGAAAGATAATAGCACAGAGGTAGATTTTCAACTTGCTTCCAAGGTGTGAAACTAGAATAATGGTTTAACCATTTCTTACAGAAAAAAAAACTGTTGGAGATCCATTGATTTCAGCTTTACTTTCAGGTGAAAAATTGAACATCTAAACTAAGAGTGGATAAATTAAGTTATTTTGGAAAATATGCAGCGGAGAATTGGAGGAGTGCAGATACCTTTGAGAGTTGTAGGGCTACAGAATGTTACTGAGATAGACCATGAGTAACTTGGAAACTCTTCAGTAGAATGGCACATAAACCTGCAGTTCCAACATGAACAACTCTCTGTACATTTTGGAGTTCTGAAGAAGGGTCACTGGACTGGAAATGTTAACTCTGTTTTCTCTCCATTGATATTGCCCGATCTGCTAAGTTTCTCCAACAATTTCTTTTTTTCAAGATTTCCAGCATCCACATTCTTTGTTTTATTATATCATTCTATATCTTGTTGCATTAAGCAAACTTCAAGGGAGATCAGTATATTAACTTCAATGACTCCAACAAGGAGACAGGAATAGGGAATAAACACTTTTCCCTTATTCCATTCATTTTATCCCAAGGCCAATTTCAAGGGCTGCTGTCATAGCATCCAGTACTGTACCCAGAAGCATATAGTAAAGAGTGGAATTAAAATGGAGAGAAACAGACACCAGAAAGCAAATCAACTACACATATTAATTTGAATTCAAAGCATTCATTATTGTGTCAAATTAAATCTCAATTTTTATCTGTTAGAAAGAAAACAGCATACTTAACAAGTCTGTCACTTAGAAGGTTTTTCGTGTAAAAGAACTCAATTCACAAAACACTTTGCCAAATTCAACACCAAGGTCAGTAGAGTTTTGAGGAGATAATAAATTGTATCCACATAGTGCAGGAAGTCAAATTTTATGTTACCAGAACACATTCAAGCCTCGATCTAATGGATCCAAATCTCCCTATCTTTGCAATATCCTCCAACTCCAGCACTCTGATATATCTGCATCTATTGGACAGTACACTGCTACTGCAACAGTAACTGAGAATCAGTGGTGAACTGAGTGAATGTGTGTGGATGTGATGCCAATTAAGTTGTCGGTTTTGTTCTGCGTAGTGTTCAGCTTGAATGTTGTTGAGAGCTGTATTCATCCACGCAGTGGGGAGTATTCAGTTGCTTCATCAATGACCGTCGCACCATCATAAGGTCAGAAGTGGGGATGTTTGCTGATCGCTGCACAATATTCAATGCTTTTCGTGCCTCCTCACATACTGAAGTAGTCCATATTCAAATACAACAAGATCTGGACAATATTCAGGTTTGGGCTGAATAGTGCCAAGTAGCATTCACACCATACAAATGTCAAGTGATGACCACCGCCAATAAGAGACTATCTAAACACCGTCCCTTGACATTCAATGGTGTTACTTTTGCCAAGTCTCCCATTGTCAATATTGATCAGAAACTCAAATGGACTCACTATATAAATTCAGTGGCTACAAGAACAGGTCAAAGGCTAGGATTATTGTGGCAAGTAACTCATTTCCTGACTCCCCAAAGCCTGTTTAGCAATTACAAAGCCCAAGTCTGGAGTGAGATAGAATGCTCCTCACTTACTTGGTTTGAATGCAGCTCCAACAACACTCAAGAAGCTTGACAACATCCAGGACAAAGCAGCCTCTTGACTGTCACCAAATCGACAAGCATCTACTCCCTCCAACACTGATGCTCAATAGCAGCAGCCTGTACCATTGACAAACTACACTGCAGAAATTCAGCAAAAAACCCTTACAACAGCAAACGGACCACCTCCAAACAGAAGGACAAGGGCAGCAAATACTTGCGAATACCAATATCTGCAAGCTCCCTTCTAAGCCACTCACTATCCTGATTTGAAAATATATAGCCATCCCTTCACTGTCACTGGGTCAACTTCCTGGAATGCCCTCCCTACTGGAGTTGTGGTTCAACCTACAACACATGGACTGCAGCGTTTCAAGGAGGCACCATCATCTTCTCAAGGGCAATAAACTCTGACCAGTCAGTGACATCCATGTCTCATGAGTGAACAAAAAATAACTCACTGCACTCCTGACTTGTGCCATGTAAATCATGGCCAAGCTTTGGGGAGTCGGGAGGTGATTTACTTGCCTACAGGATTCCTAGCCTCTGATCTGTTCTTGTAGACACAGCATTTATACGACTGGTTCAGTTCAGTTTCTGGTCAATGGTAATTCCTAAAATGTTGGCAGTGGGGTCTCAGTGATAGTAAGGTCATTAAATTTCTTTTGTTGGAGGTGGGCGTTGTCTGCCACTTGTGAGGTGTTGATGTTACTTGATTCTTGTCATTCCAAGCCTGGGTATTGTCCAGATCTTGTTGCTTGTAGACACGGAGTGCTTCAATATTGGAGGAGTTATGAAAGGTGCTGGACATTGCACAATCAATGGTGAATATGGTCATAGTCCGACTTGGTTGTGAATGAGCACGGAGATTATAAGAGACCTTTCTGTCGAAGTCATAGCTGAGTGTTGGTAAGACCTTTAGAAATGATCTTTCAAAAGGCTTTTTCATGTAGGTAGTGGTCCAGGACGCCTCCAAGGAGCCATGAATCATGGGGCTTGGGAAAGCTGGCTCGACTCTGTGAATACTGCAGGAGACTGGGATATGCTGATTCCCCTTATGCAGTGAGCCATGTTGAGAGTGCAGAGTGTGAGCTCATAAAATCTCTACAACGTGGAAGCATGCCCTTTAGCCCATTGAGTTCATACCGATCCCTCCGAAGAGCATCCTGCCCAGACACAAACCCTATCGCCCTGCATTCCTCATGGCTAATACACCTGACCTACACATCCCTGAACATTATCATGACCAATTTAGCATGACCAATCTACCTAATCTACACATCTTTCGACTGCTGGGAGGAAACCCATGCAGACATGGGGACAACATGTAACCTCCACACAGTTGCCAGAGGGTGGGATTAAGCCCAGTCTCTGGTGCTGTGAGGCAGCAGGGTTAATCACTGAGCCACCGTGCCACCCATGCCATATTCTGATCTCTTCGCTTGAAGGCACATGCTCTTGCAGGGTTTGATCCTTTATAGACTTTCAACTTTCAGGCACTTTCCTCAATTCAAGCCAGTGTCAGCAGGTCATTGACCTGAGCCCCCCCTCTGATGAAAATCGGAAATCCCTGGAATAAGGTTGGGAATTCCAGAATCGGGCCCCAGCTGCCACTTTCATCCCTTAACGGACCCTCCTCAACTCCATGACAATCCATGTTGGGGTGTTCAGCATAAACCCTATTTGCAACTGTGTACTAACTATGTTGCACAGATTTTTACTTAGGCAAAGCAATTTTCAAAAGTGACCATGCACTTCAGCCAAGTTAATAATAAACGAAGACCAATAGATTGGAGAACACCCCTTGAAATCCATCCGAAAGAAAATGGAACTAAAGATTTTTATCGTCAATCTTTTGTTCAGCGAGGGTTGAAGTCGTTAAGCACAAAACTTAGCCAAAATTCTACTTCAGAGAGGGTCAAATAGTATGAGAAATAAACTGTGACATTGGTAAAAATACAGCATTTTGGTAACTAGAACATGCAAAATAGAAATGAATTCAAGATGTGACAAGAACATCAAGACCATCAGGTGACTTTAACAGAGATTTCTGTCTAACTTCCACACTTTCAGCCCAACATCCTCTGTTCCAATTGCATTAACAACTCTACACTGTATCACATCATCATCTATGATTCATCTTCAATTATTTCAGATTGTGGCTTCTCATATGGTTGTAATGTTCAGATTTTCTCAAGTACATTGTATTCAAGATTGATCAGTATCATAGAGTCATTGAGATGTACAGCATAGAAACAGACCCTTCAGTCCAACTCGTCTATGCCAACCAGATGTCCCATATGCCAGAGGACTCATCGTTTTTTTGTTCATTTAAAATATTTCATTCTTTATCCGCTTTTTGAGGAAATTGATTTTTAGCAAGAAAGTTGCTGCTAATTGGTATTTCTTTCATCCCATGCCACATTCTGACCTCTTCACCTGAGGCACATGTTCCTGCTGGGTTGGATCATGTATAGACCTTCAGCTGTCAGGCACCTTCCACAATCTGAAACAGTGTTGAAGGTCATGAGCCCTACTCCAGAGACCTGAGTGCATCCACTAAGTAGGCACTCCAGGGATGACTAAGAGAGTGCTGCAGAGTCAGAGAAGCCATCTTTCAAATGAAACATTAAACTAAGACCCCATACGTTCTCTCAGGTCAGTTTAAAAATCCCTTGGCACTATTTCCAGCAAGAGGGTGTGATTTCTCGTTTGTGTCCTGGGGCAACAGCTATTCCCCGCCCGACATTACCTGGACGTTATTTCATTATAGTTCAAGGGACTATGCTGCATGTAAGTTGGCTGCCATATTTTTGACATTAAAATAAAAGACTACATTCCAAATCATCGACTCTAAAGTGCTTTGTAGAGACCTGAGAACATGAAAGATATCATATAAATTCAAGTCCTTTCTTTCCTCAATTTTTCACATGCAAAAACAAAGTAAGCATCATTCTAACTGTAAGAAGCATGATAACCATGGAACTTGCAATGATGTCTTTTCCTGCTCTTACACCATTACCTCTTGTGATTCCAACAATCTATCCTTGGCTTCTTCCCATTTCTCATCTTGCTGTTTCTCAGCCATATCATCTAAGAAGTCAGTCTATCCAGCCCTGTTTCACCACCACCACCAGCTCTCAACTCCTCTACCGTTAGCAGACTGTGTACCTACATGCAATTCCAGATGAGAAGGCATTCCATTTAATTAACAATTGAGAAGACTGAAGACGAGGTTTTCAGCCCCAATTCCAAATTCCTTTAATATCAACTCCAGTCTGTTGTCTGGCAACAAAATGAGATTAAATCAGTCCAGTTGCAACCTTGTTATCATATCTGACCCTTAGATGAACTGCTGACCAATATTTATGCCATCACCAAGACCACTTCCTATTGCCACCTCTGTGCCATTGGCTAATTGCTCCGCCTTAAACTGCCGTTGAAGATCTCATTCATAGCTGTGTTACTTCTGGAATTGATTATTTCAATTGATTAATCCTGGCTGGTTTCCCCTTTGTCAACTTCGACTATTGGAAACAGTGCTGCTCACATCTTAATCTGCATTCTCCCATCATTGCTGCACTTGATCAAAATAGCTCCTAGGTCTCATCCTTCCTTTCAAATCTCTCCACAGCTCTTACTCCCTCCCTATCTCAATAATCTCCTTCACCCCAATATCCTTCAAGATCTCTCGATTCCTTTAATCCTAGGCTCTTTAGAATGCTCCATTTAGGTCCTAAGATCCGAATTCCCCACAAACCTCTTCAACCTGGTTTCCTTGTTTACTCTCCTTGAAACCTACTTCTTTGCCTAGGCTTTTGGTCATCAGATCTAATATCTCCTTATGCTGTTCAGTGTCATTTTGCTTTACCATGCTTCTGTGAAGAGCCCAGAGATGCCATATAAATCCAGCTTGTTGTTGTCCGAAGTTTGCATATCAGGAAATCACCGCACCACAATCAGAATCTGTTGGTGACTTTCTCCCAATCACATTTTTAATAGAAAATGTATACCATTGCTGAAATGCATTTCTGCTAAATGCCACAAAGAAACCTAACCAGGAATGATACACACATTACCCAATAAAGATTGTTTCCCTCCAATGCTGTTATATGTTTTAAGATGATGGAGATGGCTTGAAACAGAAAAGCAAGCACACAATTGAGCTGTAGGCTTCTTGGTTTAATATCTATTAACATTTTGAAATATACAGCAGCATTTGTAAAACAACAAATCACACCCGCAGGGAAGTAATGATTTTCTATTTGTAAATTAAATCAGCTTGCGGTATCCAGATAGCTTCTCAATCAAAAAGTTATTCAATTAACTATGTGTGCTTGAAATATATTTTAAAAATATAATTCCTGTGAACACTAAATAAGCACAGTCCAAAAGAACACGTCGAACAGTGTGCTTGATCATTGTTTCAGGATTTAATGTGTGCAAAAGGAAAGGCTAACATTTGCCTATCTCCAGTTACTGAGCCCTATGTAAAATGTGACATTAGTCATTACAACAAATGCTCTGTCGCTTGTAATACACTAATTACAAAACTACCAAACAACCAGTATTTTTGTTTTGTCAGGATTGATGGTCCAGAATAATGAAATATTGCCCTAAAATAATTATATTTCACTAACACGGGGCTAAAGTAAAGCCTGATGTTTGAGATAAGGCAGTGTTGGCCCCAGCTGCATCAAATATTACAGATGGGGCTTGCAGCATATATTGGGGCCCTCCTATAGAACAGTGGCAGTGTCCCTACTCCTGGATTAGGAGGCCTGGGTTCAAGTCCCACTTGCCCCAGAAGTGTGTAATAACATCTTTGAACATGTTGATTAGAATAATAGGTTAAATAATTTAAAAAAATCAAAGAAATATTGGGGTCTTCTTGCTGTGTGGTAGTAATGTGTCTACCCCACCAACTTCAGAGATGGATATTAATATCTTTGAACAAGTTGATCAGAGAAATAGATTAAATAAAAAACAAAACAAACAGATATTAAGGGCTCTCTTGGTGCAGTGGTACTGTCCCTACCCGTCGATCAGAAGGTCCAGGTTCAAGTCCCAGCTGCTTCACAGCGACATAATAACATCTCTGAACAGGCTGATTAGAAAAACAGGTTAACAAACAAAATGTAAACGTACATTGGGTTCATAATTTGCATTTGTAGAGGGTTCTAACATTGGTTTTAGTCATTGGAAAATGTTTGATCTTTACCAATATGGTGGACCATTCGCATTCATCTACGAGTATGATTTTCCTGTCGGCCTGACAGAACTTTACCTTTAAGGGGTCATCTACCATCCAAACAGTACAGTCAGAATTTAAAAATATATGGGCTCATAATTCATTGTAATACATTAAGATGATGATAGGATAAATATAACAGAAATACTAAAACAAATTATGAGAACATGACAAGTTCTCTGAAGCCTGTTTAACCATTCCCTCAAATCCTGCCCTATCTCCATAATCCTGCAAATTGCTCTGATTGATCTTTAAAAAATGTAACTAAGAAATCTGATGTGGCTGTATACCAGGTTAATACCCAGAGATGCAGGACTGACATATGAAGGATGACTGGTTTGGTTAGCATCATATTCACTTGTGGTCAGAAGAATGAGGAGTAGGGGAGGATCTCATAGAAACCTAAAATATTCTAACATGACTAGACTGAGTAACTTCAAAATTAATTCTCAATGACTATGGAGTCCAGATCCAGGACTGAGATGAGAATTTTCTTCATCTAGAGAGTCTATGGAATTCTCTGCCACAGAAAATGGTTGTGGGCAAAACATTGAATGTTTTCAACAAGTTAGGTATAGTTCTTATGGCTAAGGGATCAAAGGTATGGAGAAAAAGCTGGAACAAGGTACTGAGTTGGATAATCGGCTATGTTATAATGAATTGTAGAGAAACCTCAAAGGGCCAAATGGCCTACTGCTGCTCCTATTTCCTGTTTCTCATTTTGAGCATTGTTCTTCAAGAAGCACCTAAAGGCACAGGAAAAGGTGTGGAAATGGTTTACCTGAGTGGTCCCAGATATGAGAGACTTCTGTTCTGAAGTTTGATTTGGAGAAGCTGAGGTTGTTCTCCACAGAGAAGGGAAGGCGAGTGATGTTTTCTAGAGATGTTCTAAATTGTGAAGGATTTAGACAAATGGATGGGGAGAAACTCTTCCTGTTGGCGGAAGGGTTGAGAACTACAGGACACTGACTTAAGATTGGCAAAAGAAGCAGCCACACTCTTTGGAGGTACACAGCTAGTGTTTAGGATCTGGAATGAAACACCTCAGAGTATGGTGGAGGCAGATTCAACTGGGGTTTTAAAAAGGGACTTGTATAAATGACTGAAGAGGGAATAAAGATGAGTGCTCAGGTTTACAGGTAAATGAGAGTTGCTTCTGCACACAGTGAACACAGACATGTCAGACTACACAAACTCCTTCTGCAATGTAACCATCCTACTGACTATGGATTTAAAATAATCATTCAGGACATGCGGGCATCACAGGCCAGGCCACTCTTTTATTTACTAACCCTAATAGTCCCTGAGAAGGTGGTAAGCTGCCTTCTTGAACCACTGTAGGAACATTCACAATAATGGAGAGAATTGTCCAATAAAACAATCTGTGAACTTTGAAAGTTCACATGTAACGATTAACATCTGTCATGGAATAAACCAAATTAAATAAACTTATTTTGGACTCTCAGTTTATACTTTTGTTTAGACAATTTCTAGACTTCACTGTCAAAGAGATTTTTTTCAAGTTACAAATCTGATTTATGAGTTTTCTGTGGTGTTCTAAATGTTATGATACTATTGTATCATGTGATTGCCCAATAATTCAACTGATTAGGTCTCTGACTACTCAAGGTTACTGTTGACCTCTAGCGTTTCTGCTTAATAAATGGTAAATGCCAATTTACGGGGGATTTTAAAATGTCAATGAAATTATCGCAGCCCTTCTCGATTATTATTTATGCCAGAAGCTTCAGGACATTAGGCCCAGAACTGATCCACTGCAAAGCTACCAATCATCTACAAATGCACAGCTCTCTGCAAGCAAAGGTCAAACACCAATTGTTTTGAAAAGTTACTGTAAACATTTAGAATCCAATGATGTTGAATGAATTTTCAAAAACACAAGGAGACAAGTCAGTTTTATAATTACATTAGATGAGTTGAATTTATGTAACATTTCTGATTTTGTAACGCCAATAGAAGTTCTGACAAAATGATGCTGAATTTCAGAAATCAACCTATTTAAAATGGCGGTGATAGGGTAACAGCACAGCATGCAAGCTCCTCAGCCCAGGAGCCTGCAGCTCATCTACTCCACTCGCTTTTACTATTTTTCTTTCTCTGTTTTTAATGTTTCTAATTAGTATAGTTAATATCAAAATTCATTGTATCTTCATTTAACAGCTTCAGCTGAAGAATTCTCCTGTTTCAGTGATGGGTGGTTCCCGGCTGTCTGGAGTGGCGGTCTTTCGTGGTGTAGTGGTCTTGACCCTGTGGAGCGGGCTCCTGGTGTGGCGGTTTGTCCCAATTTTGAGGTCTTGTCGGCAGTGCGGTGTAATTTGGCCCAATGTGGCATTTTCAGGGGAGGCAGCCTTGTCTGCCAGCATTTACTTTGGCAGATGCTTCTGGTCCAGTGATCTGTCGGCCCAGCATTTTAAGTGGCAGTTTTGGCAGCGGTTTTCTTTGGAGGCTTTTGGCCCAGTTTTGCCAGCAGCCTGGCATTTAGTTCTCACCATAGACTGATTGCCTCATTCCAGCTTTGTGCACCGTCTCCTGATCAACTTCCTTTGAGACCAGGAGCCTTTAATAGACTTTGATGAACTTTTACCTTAAATTTACTTTTATTGTCAGTTATGAATTTCCTTTACGACTTCTGTCATTAATATTGGCGCTGTGGTAGGGCAACTTATAACACTTTTCATTGTATTTTTCATATAAAAGAACACGTGACAATAAATTTTAAATCAAAATCTAATCTAAATCATCTTGTTGATGATAAATGAGCAATCTAGAGACTAACACGATCTTGTTAGTTTGCACCATTTCATAAATAAATGTCACCATTAATATTTGCAGATGGTACAAAATTTGGAAGGGTTGTAAACTATAAAAAGGACCAAGATAATTCTGCGATTCTGTGACAATTCCCCTGCAGAGGGGCATTTCATGCTCTTTATTGTTATTGAATTACATCTCTCTCTTAAATGCTGTCGAGGAGCGCAAATATATGTGAGATTAAGCAACTGTCTTTAGTGAACTCAAAAGTAATATACTGCAGATACTTAAAATCTGAAATGATAACAGAAAGAATGCTGGGAAACACTGCTAGATCTGAGAACATCAGTTACGTGACTTTTCATCAGAACATTTTGAAAGACTGAAACATTAACTCTGTTTGTCTCATTTCAAGTGCAACAGACTGAATATTTCCAGTATTTCTAGTCTTCAGTGAAGTAATGTACATAACTGAGCAGCAAACAAGAATGTCCTTTGTTTTTAAGTTTAACAGTGCTTCAAACTAAGATCAGTTTGCAAAGAAATGAAAATGAAAGGCAACACAATCTTGCGTTATCAAGATGTTCAGACAGTCACTTGATAATACATTTTGTCAAAGCTTTTCGTCTTTAATTCATCAGACAAATGCAAGAATGCCAAATTTCACATGATCACAATACCTTATACTACAAGAAAACAAGGGTGGTTACTGGTTGGCAAAGTCACTTGGATTGGCTGATGTATTATTATGAAGAAAGCAACGGGGATGTTTAGGCTCCGCAAGTAATTCAAGAAAGGAGCAAGGATTGCACATATCCCTTTTGTTTGTAAAGTTTGAATTGTGGAATGGATTATTAAATATTGAATGCTTTGCTTAATAAAAGATTGAAGATCAAAAAGAAATGCAGGCAAGTGCTTCTGTTTATGTTTTAAGTGCAACAAAGGTTTCAGAGGAGAATACTCAGCCTCTCATGTTTATTTTGCCATCAAGTAGACTGTGGTTGATCTGTACCTCAATTCAATTTGTCTACCTTTTGTCTAGATCCCGTGATAATTTTAGCCTAACAAAATTTTGTAAATCAGAATGTTAAAAATTCCAATTTCTCCATTAACAAAGTTCGCTTACGGGAAGGTGGATCAAATTTTCACTACATTGTGTGAAACAGTACTTGGAGAAAGTGAGGACTGCAGATGCTGGAGACCAGAGTTGAAAAATGTGGTGCTGGAAAAACACAGCAGGCCAGGCAGCATCTGAGGAGCAGGAGAATCGACGTTTCGGGCATAAGCCTGAAGAAGGGCTTATGCCTGAAACGTCGATTGTCCTGCCCCTTGGATGCTGCCTGGCCTGCTTTGTTTTTCCAGCACCACATTTTTCAACTCTGAAACAGTACTTCCCAATTTTACTCCTACATAGCCCAGTTCTAATTTTGACTCCCTTGCTCAGGATTGCTCAGAAGAAATACTTTTGAATTATCTACCTTCTTATTTAATCCTTAGTTTTAAATGCTTCAAATAAATTACCCCTTTATCTTATAAACTCATGAAAAAATAAGTTTACATGACCCGTTTTTGTATTTTAACGTAGGTATCATTCTGGTGGAAATTGTGCTGTTATCCTTTTCCAGGGGTGAAGAGGAAAAACTCCAGTGAACAAGGGTTTATACAACTTAATATGGAAAAAAAAACTTACATTAAGATAGCACCTTTTACATTCTTAAAAGGCTGGGCACTTGGCAACAAATCACCAGCAAGCCACAAATAATGAGTACATATTTGCGCATGTATGCTGTTTGCTCCTGCTATTTCAATTTCAATGCATAGCAATGACAAAAACCTTAGATTAAACATTTCCAAAAAGGTGTAATTCTTTCTAAGCCCAGCATTTACTGCCCATCCCACCTTCCCTTGAGATGGCAGTGGCTGTAAACATCATCTTGAAATGTTGCAGTCAGTACAGTGAATTATTTTGCCTTAAAATAGTGAAATGCTTAGTGTTGCAGACAACTTACTAATGTTGGATGTTGTCACACATGCCACAATGGCAATGTAGGCTATTTGTTAATTTAGGTACAGGCCTGAGCGTGTTCATATGGACACATGGAACAAGTCACAAGATAGACCAAGAGCAAGATTCTGATTTGCTATCGCATCACTTGCCATTTAGGGTCATACTTTTAAGGTGAGAGGAGAACGATTTAAAAAAGACATTGGGGGACAATTTGTTTAGATAGAGAGTAGTTTGAATGAACATCCACAGGATGTGATGAACGTGGGCACAATTATAATGCTTAAAAGATATTTAGTTAAGTACATGAATAAGAAATGTTTGGAGGGATATGGACCATGAGCAAGCAGGTGGGACTAGTTTAGTTTGGGATTATGGTCAGCATGGACTGGTCGGACTGAAGGATCTGTTTCCATGCTGTATGACTCTATGACTCTATAGGAGGATGTTGAACAAATTAAAGCATCTCTCACTAATTAACAGTCAAGACTGGAGTCAAACCTGGGTCTTGGTTGGTCAGGATAATTCAGCTGTAAGATGCAAAAGCATTATCACATCACTTTGAGGTTGGTTTTGTTATAATGAAAATAGCACATGGGGATTTCCCCTTGAAAAGGTAGACTACTTCATTTAATGGATAGAGCATCTACTAGTTGGTCAAACACAGTTGGTAATAAACAGTACAGCCATGTGTTACTATTGGTGGAGGAAGTGAATGCTCAAGGCAGTGGATTGGGGGTTGTGTTGTCCTGGATGGTGCTGAACATCTCTTATATTGTTGGTGCTGCACTCATCCATGAGAGTGGAGAGCATTCTATCACACTCCTGATTAGTAGATGGTGGACAAACTGTGGGGAGTCAGAACTTGAGTTACTTGACACAAACTTCTCAGCTTCTCACCTGCTTTAGTAACACAGTGGTTGGCCCAGTTAAAACTTTGGTCAATGCTGCCCTCTAAGTTGGTGATGTTGAGAGATCACTGAAGCTAATGCTAATGACTGTGAAGAGGAGGTGGTTAGATTCTCTCTTTTTGGTAATGGTGCTGCCTGATACTTGTGCGGTTGCTTTTCACTTGTAAGCCAAAATCTGAATGTCGTCCAGGTCTTAAGGCATGTGGACAGAAACTGCTTCAGTGTCTGAAAAGTCATGAATGGTGCTAAGTATTATGTAATCATCAGCAAACCTCCTCATTAATGAAATAGCTGAAGATGGTTGGACCTAGGACACTACTCTGAGGAACTCCTCCAGACATGTCTTGGAGCTGAGATAATTGACCTTCAACAACCGCACCATCTTTTCTTGTACTGATTATGACTCCTAAGAGTTGGAAATTATATCCTGTCATCCACCGACTTCAATTTTCTTGGGCTCCATGCTGTCAAACCTGGTCAAATCCTGCTTTAACATCAAGGGCAATTACCCTTAACGTCTGGTATTTAGCTCTTCTGTCTATGTTTCGATCAAGGTTATAATGAGGTCTAGAACCAAGATGTCCTAACAGAGCATCACTGATAAAGTTACTGCTGAGTCATTGCTGTTTGACAGCACTGTCAAGAGATATTTCATCATTAATGATTGAGGGTAGACTGATGGGTGATAATTTTCCTGATTGGTTTTGTCCAGCTTCATGTGGACTGTATAAATCTTGACAATGTTCCACCTTGTCATATAGAGGTCGATGTTGTAGCTGTACTAGAACAATTCAATTGGGAAATCATAATAATCTTTACTCATCTCCGCAATCTCCTGCAGCTTCACAACCCTTTGACATCTTGTGTTTCTACCATTCTGCCTTTTTGTGCAGCTCTGATCTCCTTTTGATGCTGCGCCTTCAAATGCCTCAGCCCGAAACTCTGGAAATCCATCTCTAAATCACTCCCTGTTAACCCTCCCTCCCCTCCTTTAAGACAATCTCTGACCAAGCTTTTGTGCATGCCAGATGTCACATAATCTTATGTGGTTTGGTGGTAAATATTTTATTTGAGGCATATCCCGTGAAGCGCCTTGTTACACTCTACTATTTAAAGGTATTACACAAATATGGGTTCTTGTTGTTAGAAGCAGTAGCCAAAGCAGAGCAAAGATAGAAGTGAATGAATTAAGCACAATTTCCTTGCCTAAACAACTAAGAAAAGGAATTGTCTTGCTGAACAACTCTGAAGGGAGAGAAAATTTGGTGTAAAATTTACCTTCCATTGAGAAATCCATACTGTAGACAGAGTCCTTACTTGGGTAATGTCTGCAGCTTCTCATTATCAGATTGACTAAAGAACAAGTAATTAAATCGAAAATGACATTTTAAGTCTCCAAAGGTGTGTCTAATTAGTTAAAAGTTCCTGTCTAACACAGATATGAGAAATTGAGAGAGCAATCACCATAATGTGTAGCATAATATTAATATCTAGCTTGCAAAATTAGAATATGGGAGGCATTGCTGAAAATGGAGCTCTGGTAGTTATACGTGGAATATACTTCAATTACGTATTTAGGGGAGAGGTAATGTCACTGGATTAGTAATCTAGAAGGACACATTAATACCCTGGGGGTATTGGCTTGACTGGCCTCACAGCAGATGGCAAAATCTGAATTCAGTAAAAGTCTAGTCTAGTGGCAACCATGTAATCACTGCTGGTCACTGTAAACAAAAGACCATCTGGTTCACTAATGTCGTTGAGAGTAAGCCTTGTCTGGCTGTGACTCCAGACCCACAGGTGAAAGTGAGGACTACAGATGTTGGAGATCAGAGTCAAGATTACAGTGGTGCTGGAAAAGCACAGCAGATCAGGCAGCATCCGAGCAGCAGGAAAATCGACGTTTCGGGCAAAAGCCCTTCATCAGGAATTGCTCCAGACCCACAGTAATGTGGCTGAACCTTAACTGCCCTTTGGGCAATTGGGATGGGCACTAAATGCCAGCCGAGCCACTGATGCGAACATCCCATCCATGGAGATGAGAAGAAATTCTCTCTCTCAGAGAGAATACTTAATTGTACTACATTACAGTAGTTAAAAGAAAGGCCAATTAAATGAAACATTACCACATTATCACAAATTTTATTTTAACAACTGTTAATCTGGTGGTGGTGTTGGGGGGGGGCGGGGGGTGTTAAAACAAGGTTGTGTCAATCCCAAAGGGACTATAAAGTGAGGGTTTTGAGCACCATGTTTGGTCAACATAAGTAGAGATTATCAGCTAAGAGTAACAAAGTTTAAACATGTGGATTTCTCATCTCCAGAAACCAGTGCAGGCTTTGTTATAGAATATACTCAAGTCTGATCAGAAAGGGGAATCAAGAATTATGAACAAAATGGAGCTGAGGCCACAATCAGATCAGCCATCATGTTCCCATTAGAAAATATAATTTAAAAAAAAATAATAAAGTTCATAAAAGCAAATGACATCTTTAAAATTGGTGTGATTATTCTGAGTTTGTAACCCAGGTTAAATACCCAATTCACACTATTCTAGTAAATACAAAAAGTTTGGAGAAGGGTCAAATATTTCTTGAAGCATCTATCTATGGAGAGTGCAACTGTGTTAATGCCGAGTCCAACGTGATTGTATTCTGAAGGAAAGTCGTACTGGAGTTGAAAGGTTATCTCAATTTCTCTCTCTTCAGATGCTGTTAGACCTGCTGAGTTTCTCCAGCACATTGTACTTGTTTCAGAATTCCAGCATCTGCAGTACTTTGCTTCATTTGCTTCTAATATTTATAACCTATTTTACAAGTAGATGATCCCAATAATCAAAGTCAAAATGTCAAGTGCCTTACCAATACAGGGATTAGATCCTGCATGAGACACTAACCTGAGGTTCTCTCAGATGGATGTGGGAGTCCCCATGGTAGCACTTTTGAAAAGGAGCAAAATGTTCTCTCTGGTGCTCTGGCCAATACTTAACCTTGAATATGCATAATACAATTACCCAGGCATTGTCACATTGCTGTCTGTGGGAGCTTGCTGTGTGCAAATTGGTTGCTGCATTTCCTATATTACAAAAGCGACTCAAATTCAAGCGTAAAATTGTCTGTAAAATGCTTTATGGCTCAGAGAGGTGCCATAAAAATTCAAGTTCTCTCTTTATTGAATATGCTACATTTCCTTGGTTTTATGGGCTGTTTTAAATCCTTGGCTTTTTCCAGCTTTTTAAGGCTTCCTTGCCACCAATGTCAAAATCCAGCCTTTCGGAGCAGATGGACTGATTTATTCCTGACTTAGATGCCAAAGTATTATTTCATGCTGCCAGCTGGACGAATGTATCATGCCTAAAAGTTACTGTGGATTTGCCAAACACTCATTTAGTTTGAAACCAGCAACAAATCTTCTGTTTTATCAGATTGTGAATCACACAAGGAAGATCTTCAGGAGATGTGTACTTAGAATCATAGAATTCCTACAGAGCACATCGAGGCCATTTGGCCCATCAGATCTGCACCGATCCTCTGAAGAGCATCCCACACAGACCCACCCCACTCTATACTATCCTGTTAACTCTGCATGGGGTTTTTACCCTATGGCTAATCCACCTAATATTCATGTCCCTTGACACTACTGAGCAATTTAGCATGGCCAAACCACCCTGACCTGGACATCTTCGGACTGTGGGAGAAACCAGAGCACCTGGAGGAAACCCACGCAGAAACGGGGAGAATGTGCAATATCCATACAGACAGTGGCCCGAGGCTAGAATCGAACCCAGGTCCTTGGTGCTGTGAGACAGCAGTGCTAACCACTGAACCACTGTGCTACCCTTCCTTATAGTGCTGCACTACCTCAATTGCTTCGGGTACCACTTATTCATATAATATGTCAAGCTGTCAGCAACAATAGTATGAAATTAGTTGTGCAATATTGCTGGTGGTATTACTCATCTGAGAAATAATATCATGATTTTTAATTTCTCAACCTTTTTTCAAATCCCTTCAAAGCACCTTCCCATTTCTGTTATTTCCTCCAGCCCCTTAAACCTACCCACGCCATCTGCTGACCCACTAGGTTCGGAAATACAATTTTGAATCCTTTGGTCTCTTCAATCTGATCTCCCCATTTAAGACACTCATTAAAACCAATTCCTTTAAGCAAGGTTTTGATCATTTGGACCTAATACCTCATTTTCACATTTTTTGTGGAATGTTATTAAAAGATGCTATATAAATAGAAGCCATTGTCCTGTATATCATCTTTAAAGATACTCATGCATATCCTTTGCCTATCAAATATTTAGTCATCTTAAATACTACAAAAAAAATCCTCCACTCCTCTATAATCTTCTGCACTCAAGCAAATATGAGTCTAATCCATGCCATCTGACCCTTTAACTCCTTTTGCAAGTATTATTTGGCAAATCTATAGTGTACTCACTCCAAGACCAATGCAACCTCCCCGAGGGATAGTACCCAGGAGTAAATGTTGTACTCCAGACAGGATCCAACCAGCACAACTGAAGTGTCACACACATCCTCCCTTTGTGCTCTGGCCCTAAAGCCAGCCATTTATTGGCTTTTTTAAGTTTGGTGAAAAAAAATTCCAAAGTAACTTTCAAACTGGAATTGGATAGAAGTGTATACTTAATGTCTAAAAAAAGGGCTATCCAAAGAATTGAGCCAAATTAGGTAACTCGCTTATTGAACATAGGTATAGGGAGCCAAACAGCATCTTTTGGTATGATTCTTTGTTCATCTTGCCAATTTTTGATCTTATTGAGAGTACAGATTGAGGTGAGCTGGAGGCAAACTTCACCTGATGTCAGAGATCATGTGGTTACATCACAGTTCTGAGAAGCTCTCAGATATATACTGAAAAAGCAACTCCATAATAGCCCCTCTAATTCACCTTTGCTATTAGAAAGCAGTTATAACATTGAAACAAAACTGGAGGCATCCTATTGAATGTAACACTTCGGGATGAACATAAACCTTTGTTATCTACATTCAAGATGATAACACCACAGATGAAGCAGATTTTGAATCATCAACCATTTGCATATAAACTGCATCCTCATTATTCAGTACTCTGAATTATGTAACAAGAGATTAAATTAATATGATGCCTACAACAACTGTCTGAACACAACGAACAACATGAAACGCTGAAGATGTAAAAATACTTTTAACTGGGCAATGAACAGAGAGGTATAGACCAGAACAATTGTACTTCACTGGCTCTGAACGTCAACACCCAATTGCACTTTAAAATACTATTTGTCCAAGGACTTGGGAATGGGTCTTGGATTCGGCTGTCAGTCACTATTTACTCCACACCTATAAAGCATGCAGAAAATTTCAACAGTTATCTTGAAATTTCAGAAACTGAACAGGAGTATTTTACTCAGATGGTTTTGCTCTCCACCCCTAAACTGCCTCCTACCTCACGCAGAACTTTTGCTTCTGTTTGTGATTATACAGTGCCATCAATGAAGCAAAGATTGCCTGCTGGCAGGAATAGCACTGATTTTTGGCAAACACATTCTAATAGGAAGTAGCAGCTGACTGCTTAACATTTGAATCTGATTAAAGGACAAACGTGAAGGTTATTAATCCTGGTTCTCAATTACGGCAGTCTCTGCACAAGCCCAGACTCTTTTCTGTCCCGTTTAACATAGTACAGGTAAATGTACCATCAATGCTAATAATTAAAATCCCCAGATATGCTACAGACTGTTTGCAATGTTAGTCAAAATCTAAAGTCCGTTTAAAAAAAAGAGCATTTAGAGAGAAAGATATAGTGCATCTAAGGAGGTCACTTGGTCTGTCATCTGGGTGTTGGGATTAGGTAAATCAAGGGGATTCTCTTTTATTCCATTAGAATGATTGGCAATGACACTGAATTTGCATCCTCCTGAAATATAAGCAGCAGAAAGACCTCATGGCCAATAATACATCCCTGATCTCACAATAATTGCCCTTAATAATAGATCTGAGCCAGAAATAATATATAGTGCCCATATCCAGGGGAGAGCCATATTTAATAAAACAAAGCTGCGAGGCCAAGTAATTCATGACTTGCTGTAAAGTCAATAAGGCTGATACAGTGAAATACCTAACTGGATGCAAAGCAAATCGAGAAACATTTCCACTTAAACACCACTCATCGTCCAGCAAAGGTCACAAGACTAATCAATGAAGTTATTTTTCAAAGTTAACAGTAAGGTGCCAGCATTGCCCACCATGAAAACTAACTGCTGAAATAGTTTTCTCCTCATGTGCCTGACAATCATATTAATTTCTCATTTAAATAAGCATACAATAATAAATAATGCAGCAAAGAATGAAAGTAAACTGTAACTCTGAAGGAAAATATGCCTTATCCATAAAGGTGTCACTAAAACATGGCATTGCTATTGGTGGATCCTGCTGCGCTCAAATTCTCTGCCATGTGTCCCTGCATTACAATAGTGGTCAGACTTCAAAGTGCTTCACTGCCTGAAAGTTGATAGAAACAGATGGAATAGCGTCCATCAAAAGAGGATTGGACAAATATGCATAGAGACATAGAATAACTAGAGTACAGGAGGCCATTCAAATGGTCATATGTGGGCTAGAAAGAAGAACTCACCCAGTCTGACCGCCTCTATCTTTTCAATGCAAGTTTTCTATCTTTCGATACTTAACAAATGCTTTTCGGAAAGCTGCTACTGAATCTGTCTCCACCACTCAAGTAGTGCATTGCAGAAGCTAACCAAGTGCTGCACAAAGGCTTTTTCTTACATCAACTTTGCTTCTTTTTTTAATCACATTAAATCTATGTCATCTCGACCTTTCTGCTAATGGGGAACTGTATAGAATTGGAGAATGATGTACTTCTCCTGGCCTCAGGACATCTTGAAGTACTCCACAGACGATAAAGGACCACTGAATGTGGTTATGGTTACAATATTAGAAAAGAAGACAGAAAGCTTTGAGCAATTTCAGTCAGGCCAACACTTGAAAAGAAATTATTGTTGGTCTATGGGTAAGCGTAGGATAGTGAGCCTAGTTGTGTCTCTGCTATTATTTAAATTAGCCCCACTTTCCTGCCCTTTCCCTATCGCCCCACAATTATACTCTCTTATGACAGGAGCTGAAGGAGCTGAAGACTACTGTCATCTATTTATCAAATTCTCTTGTGAAAAGTTACTACTGAGTCAGGTTTTAATGCCCTTTTGGCCTGTGCGCTCATGATCATCCTAACTTATGATACAATTAGCCTTTCAAGTCAAGTTGCCAGACTCTTACCAGTTGGGGCTGCTCCCTCATCAGAGAGAAGCAACTGATGGTGATATATTCTGAGGGTCACCATATCTCAGGCAAGGGGGAGGGTGACAAGGAAAGTACATGGTAACTAGGTAAAAACAATGACTGCAGATGCTGGAAACCAGATTCTGGATCAATGGTGCTAGAAGAGCACAGCAATTCAGGCAGCATCGAGGAGCTTCAGCAAAATCGACATTTCGGGCAAAAGCCCTTCATCAGGAATTAACCTCAGCCGGTGTGGGGATTGAATTGCTGTTGGCATCGCACTGCTTCACAAACAAACCGTCCAACCAGCTGAGCTAACCCCAACCCCCATTATCTTCCTCGTGCCACACTTTAAAATTCTGAAGTGCTCTGGGATGTCCTGAGATTATGCAAAGCAGGAAATAAATTCAAAATGTTTGCTTCTTCCTCAGAAAGAAATGAAGATGAATGAGTTCTAATATAGAGACATTTCTGTAAATGTCACCTGGTTCAATTCTTTGCAATTTAAATGCCAAACACTAACTTATTCTGTTGGAGTAGTTACACTCACACAAAATAGCAGAATACAGAGGAGACTCGATTATCTGAATATCGAATTATCTGAAGAAGACCTCGAAGTCCCAACAGAAACATTACATCAAAGACGTGCTTCCATCACTGGTTGCGTCTTTTGTTTGCAGTGATTAAAAGTGAACTCGGCTTACTGAAATGCTGCTGAGAACAGTCCAGGACTGATGGGAGCCCTACCGTTTGCTCTCCTCTCTCTCCCCACACACTTTCCCTGGAGTTCTATACAGGGGTGTACCCTAACACCTCCTTCCCCAGATAATCTCTCCAACATTGTCCTGTGCAGGGCAAAGGTGAAACCTGTCAAGAAGTTGCAGTAAAAAGGTGTGTGTGTGTCCAGCTGTCCTGGAGAGGAGGCTGGGGCACATGGAT
>NC_057713.1:92042820-92089234 GCF_004010195.1 Chiloscyllium plagiosum
TGCTGGGTGGGGTTTGGTAGGTTGGTGGGAGGCAAGAGTGGTGCTGGACAGGGGCGGTGTTGAAATGGGTTGGTGGGCGGGGTTGGGGCGGTGTTGGACGGGGTTTGGAGCGGGCAGCGGCTGCTGCATGGGATGTGCTGTGTGTCTCCTGAATGGGGAGCGGACCTAACAGAAAACTCTGAGCCTCAAAGGAAATGCATTGAATCAATTAACCGAATAATCAATTATCTGAATGAAATAGTGCCCGCCCATCTCATCCGGATAATCGAAGTTCCTCTGTATTCAGCCCCTTGAATCTACTCCTTGATTCAGCAAGATAAAGGTTTATCTGTTTGTGTTTTGAATTCCAATTCCCGTCTATTGCCGCACTTGTCAGTCCTTGGCATGCTGTTCCAGAGAATCACAGTGCAAACTGGAGGCACATCATCTCATTTTCAGTCTAGGCATTTTACAACCTTCTGGACATAGCATTGAGTTGAACACCTTCAGACTGTGAAGCCACTCCCTTTCTTTTGGCTTTACTTGTTTCATTCTCTGTCACCATGTCCTCCCGCCACCAATGGGACTGTCTGTTCTTTCCTGTTTGGCAGGTGGACACACCATTATTCTGCCATTTTCACATTCCAATTACTTAATCTGCACTATCAGCTGACATTCTCCCCCAGCCCTCCTCCTCCCACAACTATTGCATAAATGCTGCCCCCTCCACACTTCACAGCAGCTCTGATGAAGAGTCATCTAGACTCAAAATGTCAGCTTGCTCTTTCTCCATGGAAGTTGCCTGACCTGCTGTGACTTTTAGCATTTTTGTGGTTTGCAGTAGACTCCAGTATCTGCAGTAATTTGCTCCTGCAATAACCCTTGTTTTCCTGCCAAATCAGATATCTACTCATCTCTGTCTTAAAAATATTCAATGATTCTTTTTACCACTTTCTGAGGCAGTTCCAAAATCGCCCAACCCTCTGAAAGAAAGTAATTCTCAACTCTGTCCTGAAAGGGTGAACCCTAATTTTGAAACAGTAACCTGCTAGTGTAGGGCTATCTCACATCCTTTCCACATTTACTTTGTCAAGACCATTTATACACTTCAATTAAGACATTCCCCAGTCTTTTAAACTCCAGTGGAACTCAGCACAGTCTATGCTTATAAGACAACCCACTCATTCTCGGTGATTTGTAGGAGTCTGCAGGACAACAGCAGCTTGCATTTACAAAAATAAAGGGCAAAAAAAAGGTGATACCTGAATTATCAAGATTAAAATGATCCCAATTACTTACCAAAAGATGAATTACAAAATCAATGGTGGAGCCCACTTAATGAGCAAAATCCATATGGAAAAATTGAACAACTTAGCCCACTCCTTTTCCAGGAACAAGTTGGATGATTTATGTCACATTTTATGTTATCTATTCTGTGTTTCACTTCACTGTGCAC
The DNA here is from genome assembly GCF_004010195.1 of Chiloscyllium plagiosum. Lineage (NCBI taxonomy): Eukaryota > Metazoa > Chordata > Chondrichthyes > Orectolobiformes > Hemiscylliidae > Chiloscyllium > Chiloscyllium plagiosum. The sequence goes on from NC_057713.1 coordinate 92,044,256, forward strand.
TGTCACATTAGATACATAGTGATTTCCATGATTAACATGAAGGAGTTAGAGAATAGGACAAACATGAAAGCTCCCAGGTATCTAAGCAATTGATTTCTCCTGACTTCAAAGTACAGAGGAACAGAGTATTGCTCCTTCGTTGTTTGCAAGTGCTCATGTAACAAACTGGTGCAATTCCAGAAAAGAAGTTCAAAGGACAACTCTGAACATAAAGTCAAATGCACAAAGCTCAATGATGAGACTTAATGATTCAGCCGATTGAATTCTGCCCGAACTCAGCCAGGACTCTGACATACAAGTGAACCAAAGAAGAGAACTCCATTGTACCATATTTGCTGTTACTGTTCGTGCCAGAAAGGCTTCTGCTCATCATTTATGATGAGGGATTTACAAGCACTGCCGTTTGACCAAAACTGCACACAAATATGGAATCCTTTATATAAAGCACCCTGCACGTTTTCTTTCACATACACTTGTTCTGGGGACACTAGCAATCTTGAGAAAGGTGCATTCTGTATCTACCTTTGGTTGCCCAGAGAAGATGGTGACGTTTTGCCTTTTTGAATCATGACAGGCACTGTGATTTGAGTGCTCCTTAGGGGAATTTACAGATACAGACTCAGCAATAATGAGGCGATTGTGATATATTTCCAAGTCAGTGTCGTATAAGACTTGTGATGTCATAGTGTTCTCACTATATTGCTGATACGGTCCTTCTTAAATGGCATATATTGCAAGGGAGGGAATGACCCTATTGATTTGTTGCAGTGTATCATGTAGATGATACATATTTGCAAACAGAAGGAACTGGTGAAGGAAGGGATGGATATGTAAACCGGTGTTGGGGCCTGGATCTTGAATATTGAGACTTTTTTAAAAAAAATGTTAGGGTGTGAAATGATAGTTAAAGGGAATTAGCCAATTAGGTTACAGAGTGGTCCAATAGCGATGTAGTGACAGACATTTAAGGAATTATTTCAGAATACACAGCACAGTCTCATTTTCACTGGATAAGAAAAGTTCCAAGGACAGAACCACCATTGAAATTGCTATTTATTCATTTAGGGGATGTGGGCGTAGCTGTCTAGGCCAGCATTTATTGCCCATCCCTAATTGCCCAGACAACAGTCAACCACGTCGTTGTGGGTCTGGAGTCAAATGTGGGCCAGACCAGATAAGGATGACAGATTTCCTTCCCTAAAAGACATTAGTGAACCAAATGGGTTTTACCAACCATCAACAATGGTTTCATGGTCATCATGAGACTCTCAATGCCAGATTCTTAATGAATTCAAATTTCACCACTTTTCATGGTGGGATTCAAATCCAAATCCTGGGTCTCTGGATTAATAGTCTGGTGATAATACCATTAGGCCTTCATTAAAGTTAGTGTCAAACTAAAAGAAAAAACATATGATTATGAAAAGACAAGTGGCAAGTCAGATGATTGGATAGTATATAAAGATAAACAAAAACAAAAGGGAAATTTTGTAGTATGAGAGAAAGCTAGCCAGAAATATAAAAACAGACAGTAAGAACACTGGGATTGGTGCTAGGACCGAAGAGATTTGGTTGAAGGAACGGAAGGTATGATATTCAGGTAAGTAAGGAGAAAGTGAGGTCTGCAGATGCTGGAGATCAAAGTTGAAACTTTATTGCTGGAACAGCACAGCAGGTCAGGCAGCATCCAGGGAACAGGAGATTCGACGTTTCGGGCACAGGCCCTTCTTCAGGAATGAGCAGAGAGTGTTCAGCAGGAGAAGATAAAAGGTAGGGAGGAGGGACTTGGAGGAGGGGAGTTGGAAATGTCTTCTTCTTGACCTCTCCGCCTCCATCCTACTCCCACCTATCACCCTCACCTTGACCTCTTTCCACCTATCACATTTCCAACGCCCCTCCTCCAAGTCCCTCCTCCCTACCTTTTATCTTCTCCTGCTGAACACTCTCTGCTCATTCCTGAAGAAGGGCCTGTGCCCGAAACGTCGAATCTCCTGTTCCCTGGATGCTGCCTGACCTGCTGTGCTGTTCCAGCAATAAAGTTTCAACTTTGATATCCAAATGAATCCAACAAGAACTGGACCAAGCATATGTGGTACTCATAATCTTCTTCATCCTAAGTATACGCATGATTTTACTACAACTGCTAAGTATTTCATCAGTAATATTTTCAGCAACATAACACAAAACATCGCAGATAAGAAAAACTGCAGCATATTAACATGCCAAATTTCCCCTAAAGTAAATGCATTAAAATTCCATCAAATTTGACAATATTGTTATGTATTTGGCTTTAAGGGGTTAACACGTAGGGGGTTCCATACAACAGCCAAGCAGGGTGAGATCAATAGTTGTGATGTTGAGAAGATATGCTCTTCTTCATTAGGGTAAATAAAACCACAGAAAGTAGACAAAATCAAACACAAAATATTGCTGAGGAAAGGAGTGAACAAAGACAGAAATGGGAACTATTTAAATGTAAATCTATGATTCGCTCCAGTAATAATATCTAACAATATTCAATATCTAGGATCATACCAAAAGAGTACTTTGAAGTATTAAAGGGATTTTCTGCTATCTAGTGATCTCTGAGGCATGAAGTTTCCCTTTCTTGATATGTGCAAGATCAAGACAAACACTAGGCATACAGTAACAGTGATATCACCGCAGGGAGTTGGCAGCCAATTACACTGAAGTATTCTCAAACAGCAAATCAGAAAGTAAAATGCAGTAAAATCTTCTACTCAATTAAAATTTCCACAGAGTAAATACAAATCATCAGTGATACACATGGGATTAAAGTAGCTGAAATATCATAACTTTTTTTTAAATTTGAAAAAAACATTATTGCCATAATAATGGCAAAAAAGCATCCCAGTGATATAACATTAGATTTCTATGAGTAACTATTGAGTTATTAAAATTAAATTGCATTTATATAGTAACTGTTATGGCCACAGAAAGATCCAAAATGCTTTACAGCCAATAAAGTACTTTGGAAGTACAGTCAGTGTTGACACATAGCAGGCAATTTACATGTAGCAAGCTCCCACAAAAAGAAATGCTGTACTAATTATTGAAAAAATATTGACTATGACACCTGGAACAACTTTCTCATCAGTGGTGAGGTTCTGGAACCCACGAGTTCAAAGGGTAATACAGGCAAAAACCATAATCACATTAAAACATGCGGTGGAACAGTCAATGGGTTTAGGAATCAAAATTTGGAGAGTGGGATTAGTGTGACGAGGTATTCATCGACTGGTATGGACATAATGTGCCAGACGACTACCTTCTGTGCATGAAATCTTACTGTGTTTTCTATGTATCTATAACTCTTATTAAAAATAGTGCCATTGGCTCTTCTATGTCTACATTAGAGGACAGACAGGCCTTCACTTAGTAGGCTCTCGTCAAAAAGATAGCAGCTTAAATCTTCCAACTTCCCTCACTGGATTGGAATGTGTTGCTGGAAAAGCGCAGCAGGTCAGGCAGCATCCAGGGAACAGGAGAATCGACGTTTCGGGCATAAACCCTTCTTCAGGAATGAGGAAAGTTTGTCCAGCAGGCTAAGATAAAAGGTAGGGAGGAGGGACTTGGGGGAGGGGCGTCGGAAATGTGATAGGTGGAAAGAGGTCAAGGTGAGGGTGATAGGCCAGACTGGGGTGGGGGCGGAGAGGTCGGGAAGAAGATTGCAGGTTAGGAAGGCGGTGCTGAGTTCGATGGATTTGACTGAGACAAGGTGGGAGGAGGGGAAATGAAATTTTCAGCTCTGATCTCCAGCATCTGCAGACCTCACTTTCTCCTAGCCATAGTGAAGCCACACAGTGTCTAACTCAATGACTCGTCTCTGGTAAATACGAACGTTGTTGATCTCCTCTTGTGTTGAAATCAGAAACAGACATGAAGGTGACAATTGGAAGCCACCCACCCTGCACTGAGACTGAAGCCAGCCGTCTCTGGTTTGATGTTTTCAAGAAAGACCTTTATATCTGCGATGGGAAGATTTGGGTGTCAATCTTACAAGGTAATGCAACAATATCATTAAGGTAGAGATGGATTGTTTGTAGTGCCACCCCTCAGTGAAGTTGTTAATGAATAAATAGAATACATAAAGAAAGAAAGTCACATTTGTATGAACCTCAGCAAGGCTCATTACGGTCAATGAAATTTTTTTTACTCAGCCAATGAAACAGGGCACAATAAGCTCCCACAAACAGCAATATGATAGTTGCCAAGTGACCTGCTTTTGCAATGTTGATTGGTCAGGACTCCAGGGTTAACTCCCTTACTATTCTTTAAAATTGTGCTATGGTATCTTCTCCCTCCACTTGAGAGGATAGAATCATAGAATCCCTACAGTGTGGAAACAGGCCCTTCAGCTCAACAAATCCACACCAATCTTCTGAAGATCCATTCCCCTATCCTATTATCCTATACTTACCCGTGACTAATGCACCTAACCTGAACATTATGACAATTCCCGGCACCGCCTTCCTGACCTGCAGTCTTCTTCTTGACCTCTCCGCCTCCACCCTACTCCGACCTATCACCCTCACCTTGACCTCTTTCCACCTATCACATTTCCAACTCCCCTCCTCCAAGTCCCTCCTCCCTACCTTTTATCTTCTCCTGCTGAACACTCTCTGCTCATTCCTGAAGAAGGGCCTGTGCCCGAAACGTCGAATCTCCTGTTCCCTGGATGCTGCCTGACCTGCTGTGCTGTTCCAGCAATAAAGTTTCAATTCAGGTAAGTAAGTCATGAAGAGGACAACAAAAAGGTATATATACATATGTTAAGTGAGTGAGAAAAGATGTTGCAATTTGAGTGTAATGTGGGAAAACGTGAAGTTGCCCATTTTGGCAGGGAGAACAAAGAAACATATTATTTAAATGATCAGGGATTGTAGAGCTCTGAGATGCAGAGGAATGAATGTGCTTGTGCATGAATTGCAAAAGGTTAGTAAAGAGGTACAGAAAACTATTTGGAAAGTTAACAGAATGTTATCATTTATCATGAAGGAAACTGAATACAGAAGGTTTACAGGACTAATATCTGAAATGGGCGGGTAGCGATAGAAGGAAAGCTTGGACTGGTTAAGCTTGTATTTGTATATTGAAGAATAAGAGGGAACTTTACTGAAAAACAAAATCCTCAACGATCCTGAAGGGTCTTGATAAAACAGATATGGAGAGGATGTCTCCTCCTATGGGAGAATCTAGAAAATAGGGTACGCTGTTTGAAAATCAGTGGTCACCTCTTTAAAACAGAGATTAGGCAAAAACCTTTTCGTGAAATTCTGTTGTGGACCTTTGGAACTCACTTCTTGAAAAGGTGATGGAAGCAGGGTCCTAGAATATTTTTAAGGCAGAGGTAGATATATTTTTTGTGAAGCTATGTTGAAAGGACATCAGTGTTAGACAGGAGCAACATGGCCTAGCCCTGATTCATTGGCTTATATGATCTTACTGAAACTTATAAAATATTTAAAGGGATAGACAGCGTAGATGCAGGTAAGATGTTTCCATTAGTTTGGAACCAGAAGTTAAAAATAAAAAGGGATGACATTCAAGATCAGCCTGAGGAGGATTTTCTTTTTATTCAGAGGATTGAGAGTCTTTGGAATTCTCTGCTCCAACGGGCTGTGGAAGTTCAGTCTTTGTGTATGATTAAAGTAGAGATTGATAGAGATAACAAGGAGCATAAAGGGTTATGGGATAGTGTGAGTAAAGGTATTGAAGTGTTCAGTCAGTCATGATTATATTAAATGGTGAAGCAAGCTCAATGGGCTGGATGGGTTTACTCCTGATCCTACGTATTTACCTTTTAAATATGGCTGAAACATCTCAATGAATAAAATTCCAAATGTAGGTACTACAAGGCAATAATTCCTCCCTCCTATCATGCAATATGAAACAATTTTTATATATAGTTGCATATAATTTACAATATGATTCGAGTTAATTTTTTCTTCACACATCCAATTTGGAAATCTAAAATGTTCTTCCTTTTTTCCTCAGCTTGCTTACTCTTACAATACATCACAGCTCCTCAACTGTGTAGCCAATTTCTATTTTTTAATCTATCTCAAAGCAGATGTGGCTTTCACTTGCTGTAAATATATTTCAGAGAAATACATTGCGTGCAGAGTGCTTTGGGATTTTCTGAGACTGATAAGCTAGTATATTAATCAAAAATGAGAATTTAGAGGTACTTCACTGGTTATGAAGCTCTTTGGGATTCCCTGAGGTCTTGAAATACATTATATAAATACAAGTCCTCTCTCCTTCATTGAAAGGCACCATCTTTCTTCTTTTTTTTGTTAAAGCAAAAGATTTCATTGACCTGCTTCTCTTTGTTAATGTGGATTATGAAGCAGAGCATCAAAACTATGTATCAACACTTTGAGATTATAATCACAGCTCTTATCTTCAAGGAAAGCTGGTGATGAATGTAAGAAATAGAATGAATAGGCTGCTGGGTCCTTCAAGCCTGCTTTTCTATTCAATTACATCATGGCTGATTTCACTGTGGCCTTAACATCACTGTCTGGTTTACCTCACATCACTCGCAGCTTCTTACAGATGAAACATCTGTCTAATCCAGCATTTAACATATTCGGTGATCCACCCTCCAATACTCTCTGGCATAGAGATTTTCAAAGATGCACACTTTTTTTTTTAGATTAGATTACTTACAGTGTGGAAACAGGCCCTTCGGCCCAACAAGTCCACACCGACTCGCAACCCACCCATACCCCTACATTTACCCCTTACCTAACAATACGGACAATTTAGCATAGCCAATTCACCTGACCTGCACATCTTTTGGAATGTGGGAGGAAACCGGAGCACCCGGAGGAAACCCACGCAGACACGGGGAGAACGTGCAAACTCCACACAGTCAGTCGCCTGGGGCAGGAATTGAACCCGGGTCTCTGGCGCTGTGAGGCAGCAGTGCTAACCACTGTGCCACCATGCCGCCCACTTCTTGGACAAGAAATTCTACATCGCAGTCTTAAATTAGCAGACCTATTTTGCTGAAATTATGCCCCTAGTTTTGCAAACCTTCACAGGATGAAGCATCCTCCCAGCATCTTGTCTAACCCTCTTGAAATCTTATATGCTTAATACAATCACCTCTCAATATTCTACACTATAATATGGGTTCAACATGTTCAACCTCTCCCCATCAACAAACTCCTCATCCGAACATCACAATTTCTTCAGATCATTAATGAATCAGTCTCATTCCACATTAACAGAGTAAAAGTAATCTGTTACAGGTGTTGGTTTCATAGTAGATTGTCTTATGAAATTGCCTCGAATGCACTTGATGAACTCAATTTCATGGCTACCTTAGATAGTTTCATTTATTGAATCCATATGATATGCAGTTTAGGTCACTATACAGGAAGGTGTGCAGAGGAAATTCAATGGAGCAGTTTAACTATGGGCAGTGGCTGGATAAGCTCATGTTGTTTTCTTTAGAGCAGAGAAGGCTGGGGGGCGGGGGAGGCATGTGAACAAAATGGATAGGAAGCGGATGTCCCCTTAGTCAAAAGGTCAATAACAAAACTGGCAAATTTTAAGATGAAAGGCAGAAGTCTAGAGGGAATTTGAGGATACGATCTTCACCCAGAGTGTGGAGTGAATCTGGAATGCACTGCCTGGGAAGGTAGTTGAGGCACAAAATCTCACAACCTTTAAGAAAGTACTTCAATGAGCATTTGAAATGTCATAATATCCAAGGCTATAGGCCAAGCGCTTGAAAGTGTGACTAATGTAGATTGAGAATAGATTTTATGTTGGTACAGAATGATAGGCCGAATGGCCTCTTCTGCACTGTATGGTTCTATAAAATTACCCATTTTTATTGCTGCACTAATCACTTTGCCATTGTCATTTACACCTCCTCACCTTTTGTTCCTTTATTAGTCCTGACCACTCCTTTTGCCTTGCACTATTATCCATTTTTCTGTGAATCTCTCTGCCTTCTATCCTCACAGATGTTCCCACTAGTTCTTTGCTCAAGCCCCTTCCACTAACTGCCATGTTTAAACTGTTTAATCGCCTATTTCTTCCAGGTCTCATCAAAGGCCACTGAACTACAACATTAATTCTGGTCTTCACTTCACAGATGCTGCCTCTGCATTCCAGCATTTTCTGCATTTATTTCACATTTCCAGCATCTGCAGTACTTTGCAGTATTGGGGTAACTAAATGAGAAAATAGATAACAACACTTCTTTCATCATCATTTTTCACAGTACTCAGTACAAATGGTGATACATGAGTAATGTTCATAAAATAAACGCCTTTGATCCACAGCCATAACGCTGGTATAATGCACAGATACAGTTTTTGGAACACATCATAGCAAAACAAGTACCTATTTTACTGTCACTCCTAGGAATTTTACATAGGTGTAAGTTACAGACTAGCCCGTGTAGTAAACAGTCAGGGTACAGACTGCAGATAGGAACAAATACATCAACATAATGCTCAGTTAATGTACAGCATCTTATCCACACACTAAACATGGATGGTGACTAAATTACTTTTCATTCTTTCATGTTTTGTCACTAAAATCTACTTCTTTTATTTATGAAAAGGATTTTTTTCTGCAAGACTGGTACCCAACATGTTACAAAGAAAGGCACAGAACACGTGAATAGCCTGCAATTTTTCAGAACAGTGTTATTCTACATAGCTTGTACTCATTGAACAGATATAGCTCCAGCAGAGAGACAGACACCTCTTCAAATAGTCTTGTACTGTACTAAAGACAAAACTCTAAACTGAACATCCTGGTAGAATTAAATTGTACTTCTTTTATCATTGTAATTACACTGCATCAGCAGTGCATGTCATATGTTCAGAACATTAAATGATACTTTGAACATCTGACTCACTTGGCTTTCAAGGTCTAGCCATTCTGCTGATTGACTTGATATGTTTTCTTAATTCAGATGTCACAACTAAGTTCTAACTTTCCAGTATTTTAAGTGACTTAAAATTATCGCCTAAATAAGCAGCAGCTAAACTGATGGATTTTGTAAAACATAAGTTGCTGACGCTCTCAAAAATAAAGCTAATGCATTCCGTATCAGCATAAATGCTTGCAATATAATTAGGTTTAAATAGTAAAAATAAAATCTAGGAGTACAAGCACAGCACTTTATCCAAACGTTAAACTTGGATGGTAACTAAATTACTTAATTCATTCTTTAATGTTTTCTCACTAAAATCGACTTAAAAATTATATGTCACACAATAAAATTTGCATATACTAATTATAATCTGTGAGAAGTTTTAAATGGAATAAATTAGTTTGAATAATATTGAATAGGGGTTTCATATTGCAGAAAATGAGGGAAGACGACTGAAACACATCTTTTATATAAAAATACTGAACATAACATCTCACATCACTGACAAACATTTTGGTTGATATGCATGTTGTGATTACATGCAGCTTTATGATAATAACTGACAATAAGAATTTGAGGCAATGGTCTTGAACTAGTGTTGGTATAAATGTATAACCAATTTGAGAGGATATAGTATAATTGCAAATCCAATTGTAAGAATTTCTAGTTCTCGTAAGTCATTCCAAAAATTTTGAACTTAGCACAAGAAAAATATTTAATGCAGAAAAACTATTTACCACGAGTAAATGTATACTCCAAAGCATACCAAAGCATACTGATTAATATTCAAACTTTTTTGGTATTCCTGCAACATCTTGTACAAAACATGAAGCGATCCAAATTAAAAAGTAATGTATAAATATCACAGATCCCAATGACAATATGGTGTTTTCAATAGCATTCAAGTGGATTAATCAGTTCTTAATCTTGAGTGGTTTGAACATTGTTTAATGTTTGGATAAAGTGCTGTGCTTGTAATGAGTGCAAACAGAATAGTAATACATTGTATGTTAAACATTGGATAACTCTGGAAAGTAGTGTAAAGAATTGATTATTGCTAATCACTGATTTTTGTCTTTAATACAAAGTGTAGTGTTCTATGCAGGAACAAATGTTGCAGCATTCAAAAGTGGGTTTGAGGTCCATCTCAGTTACTGTGACTTTCTGTAGTCTACAATTTAGTTTCACACATTCTTTTTACTAACACTGAATGGCCACCAATGGAATACAAAATTTGATCAGGTTCCAAGTGTCGCTTGCAATTTTCAGAAAGGCCTTCAGTGAATCAGTACAATCACCATCAGAAGTTATGTGAATAAATACTGACCTGATATTAATGAAGCTTTATTCCAATCCCAGCCTGTGTTTATTCAGTTATCCCATCAATCCACCAGCAGTATGTCTTTTCTCACAAAACCCCATATGTTTCGATATTTTTTGCTTAACCTGTTCAGAGATGTTATTATACACTTCAACAGCAGATGGGACTGGAAATCGGAAGGAAATAACATCCACCAGCAATCTCAATACAGAACTCGCTGTTTGTCCACTGGCTTTGATCTACCACTGTGACAGTGGGTCCTTTTCAAACATTTCCAGACTGGCCATTTCTTCTGTGCAGACATCCAACATTAACAAGGTTGCTGAGACCATCCAGACTCTGGTCCAAATATGATTCACATTGTGGAGGAGTGTTTGTTGTATAAGGTATGCTGAAAGAGTTCCACTGACAAGACTACTGCCTGGCTATGTGGCTATGTACACCACAAACAAAATAATTACCCACCTACCGACCTATACCTTTTTACATCTTTAACACAGAAGGGCATTTTCTTTATTTTTTGTCTCTTGTATGTACTGAACTTTGAAGTTCTTTTGTTAAAGTATACTCACAGCCTCTTGTGAATATGTTCAGTGACTAAGCACCTCAATAAACAAACTACAAAGCTAAAACCTATGCTATTTTAAGCCGAGTCTTACGCTGGGATTAGATTTATTCAGTATTACTATGAGCCAGAGTCATAACATTATACCATGACCATACTAAAGCCAGACTTTGTACAACAAAAGTTACTACCGACATGTGTTTTATCCCTGATTGGTGCAAAGTTTTACAGTGCAAACAGTATTCAATATATCCTTGTGCTAAGCTTAATGGACCTCAATTTACTCCAATCACAGTTCTATTTAATTTGGTGCCATTTGTTACAAACTACAGAGTAAACTAGGAGATCTTGATTCCTTCAGACTTGGCTTCGAATATCTAAAAAGATACTTTTGTGGGGCATATTCAGAAGCAGCACTGTCTTTGATGAAAACACAAGCACAAGCACATAGACAATGAGACTTTTACAGATGTTCTGAAAAAAGCCTAAGATTATTTCAGTCCAATTGGTCACAGCTTTAATGTCAACGAACACACTAGCAATTGAATATTCTTAAAATATGCAGCTGTGAAAGTAAACATCGTTTCCCAAGAAAGTCAAAGCTACTAAAGATTGCTCATGGTGCTCATAAGTCTGTTTCATAAGTTTGTTTCCATGGTTTTCAACTACCTCCGAGGCAACAGCTAAGTACAGGCCTAGAACTCAGAGCATCCATCCAATGTTTTTTTAAATAAAAGTTCATCTTTGGGTGCATCAGAAAAATATGAAATGATGTTTGAACTCCTTTACCATTGCATATATGCAAATTGTGTAGATAACCACTTGTCCACAGTTGGATTGCTAGGCCCTATTTTTCTTCCCATTCATCTCCATCTTTGAATAGTAGAACAGTGCAGGAGAGGCCATTTGGCCTACTGTGTTTGTGCTGACTCTATTCAATTAGTTCTAATTGCCCTGTTCTTTCCCCATGGCTCTGCAAATGCTTCATTTTCTAAGTATTTACCCGTCTCCTTTTGAAGGTCGCTTGAAATTGGCTTCCTCTGATCTCTCAGGTGGCACATTCTGGATCATTATAACATGTTGCATTAAAAAGAAAAACCCTCATTTTTCCTCTGGTACTTTTACAAATTGTCTTAAATCTCTCTCAGCCTCTCGGCCCTCCCGATAGCAGTAAGCATTTCTCCTCATTAATAAAAATTCCTTAGAATCGGAAGCCTCAATTAAATCTCCTCTTTAACTTACTCTCTTCTGAGCAGAGAAGTTCCATCTCTTCAACTTCCCTGCACTTAGTTGTAGTCCTTCATTCCTGGTACCATTCTTGAAGATGTTTGCTTGTGCAAGGCTCCCAAATGCTATCTGACCACTTTACATTTCGAACAAGCAATCATTTACGACATGTCCAGTGGATGAGTATTACTACTCTTCTCCATGCCACGTACCTACATTTATCTACTAAGTCACTGGTGTACTGCCTGCATATCCGATAACTTAATCCCCTGCAAGCACGATTTTAATTGCTCCATTTACAGGAATTGTGTGTAGCTCATGCACCTTTGCCTGTAGAAATCAAGCTGCAGTAACACTCAAGGTGCTCAACATCTTCTCTAACAGAGCTACTTGATTAATCAGAACACCACCAACTGACTGACTATCACTCCACAAAACAGACTATTTAACTGAGTTTGGTTGGCAAGGAGGAAGGAGACACTGCAGTTTGCCAAGGTTTAGAAGGAGGGGCACCTGGGATATCCAGGGATATCTCCAGATATCCCCAACACAGTAGGTAGTCCATACATAGTCCAGGTTGACTCTTCTAAATTGAGGGCTGAGAGTGTTGCTGGCTAGGCCAGCAGATATTGCCCTTCAATGCATAGATAAGGACAGTAAATTTACTTCCTGAAAGGACGTTAGTGTTTTGAATTCAAATTTCACCGTTTGCAGGGTGGGACTCAAACCCAGGTCCTCAGAATTAGACTGGAATTACAAATATTACCACTGTGCTATTACTGCTTACTATGTGCAGAAACATCTTGACCAAGTGCCTAAAGCTATAAGCAAAACTCAGAAAGGTTTATTCCAACTGGGACACAAGAAATGTGGGAGAGATGGGGTGGTGGAAACTGCACAAAACTATTTGCAAGTATTTAGATTTTAATTTAATTTCATTGATTATTTGCATCATGTAAAAGTCAGTTCAATCTCCAACTCATACCAGAGTTGAGCAGAAACAGAACTTCTCTACCAAAGAATGTGGAGTTTAGCAAATTCAGTTACATGGCTCCAGACTTGAAATGAGTTTAGGTGGTCACTAAACAGCAGTGAAACAAAACCACTTTGAAGCATTAATGTACAGCTTATGGGAACCACCAACCTTCAAAGTCAAAGTGATGTGAAACTTTCAGCAAAGCGGCTCACTGCCTGATTTGATAGAAGCTTTTAGGTCATAATAATAAAGTTGTATTCCCATAAGTTCAAAGGAAAAAACAGTATGATGCCTACCTGGGAACTCTGGCTGTTAAGCTTTCTTCACTTGAGGATGATTTAGGTCTTGTTTCTATTTCAGGCTTCTGGTTTTTACTTTCGCCACTTTGTACTGTCTGCTGATCTTGCTGCGGTGCTTCCTCCTTTGGTTGTTCACACTGCTCCTCCATCTTCTCTTCTTTCTCGTTCTCACTTTCATTATCACTATCTTCACCCAAGATGTCGTCCACCTACATCATTAAATAAAGCCAACGAGAATTACACAGGGGCACAAGTGGTCCAGACTGGTGTTTATGTTCCATGTGGCCCACCTTCCACTTTTCTTCATCTTATCCTATCAACTCATCCTCCTGTTCCTTTCTCCTCCCATGTGTTTAGCCAACGTCTCCTTAAATCAATCTCTGCTGTTCACCTAAACCACTCCTTGTGGCTGCAAAGTCTACTCGCTCATCAAAGATGCCTGTCTTGAATTCCTATTGAATTTAATAGAGATTACCTAATACTTAGCGATCCTGTTTTGGTTTTGCCCAAAATGGTAATACTTTCTCTACATCTACTCTATCAAACTTGCTTCATGGTTTTTAAGACCACTATCAGGCTATCGTTCAGTCATTTCTTTACCTGTGAACAGAACCCAAGCATTTCAGTCTTTCCTGATGGTTGCACCCTGTCAACCTTAGCTTGAACCGGTTTGTGCACAAGTAGAGATAGGCAACATCTCTTCCTTATTCTGTTTAAAATGTGCATCCACTCACCCGCTAGATATCTTTAATCAACCTTCTCGGATATGCATTGACTCAGCATTGGAGCAGATGGCACTTGAACTTTGGGTTTCCTGGCTCAGAGGTAGGGACACTACCACTGTGCCACAAGAGTCCTTCCACTCTTCCATTTGAAACGTCAAAGATCCCAACCTCATTAAGTATTCATTGGCCACATATTTAAAATGAATGATAGAAGGATTAGAAAAGAATCTTAGGAAAAAGGTTGGTGCCTGGAATTCACTGCCCGTTTTGGTTTGGAACCAGAAACAGCTCATTTAAAAGCTATTTGGAATTCACTGCCACAGAAGGCTGTGGAAGCCAGGTCAGTGAGTATATCTGAGGCAGGGCTAGATAGGTTCTTAGTTGTTAAGGGGAATCAAAGGTTACAGGGAGAAGGTGGGAGAATGGGGTTGAGAAACTTATCAGCCATGATGGGCTGAATGGCCTAATTTATGCTCCTACGTTTTATGGTACCTGGATCTGCACATGAAGCGTTGTAACCTCCTGGAAGGTGGGTTTAAAAATGGGCAGCTAGGTTTTTTTTCCTTCTTGTGCCAGCACAAACACAATGGGCCAAATGGTCTCTTTCTGTGCCGTAACCTCTCTGTGGTTTAATGTTCTTACAGAAAAACCCTTAGAATTACAAACAAATGACCAGCCAGCCTTATTGACTGTCTTGCATTAACTGAATATTTCGATGAAGCGTCTTTATCCACAAATCTGTTTACCTTTATCTGGCAAACATTATCTCTGCTATTGGTTCACATTTCCTGTTCCATACATATAAGCTTATGCACAGCCTTAATTATCCAGAGACTGTGGACAGACATGCAAACACGTTCAAATTTTATTAAGTCTGGATTTATTAAGTCTGGGACTGCAACCCACAACCTTCTGATTCTGATTCGACAGCAACACGAACTGAGCCACAGTTGGCACATATAATACTGTTGAAAATGTTAGCAGGTCATGGCTGGATAGTCAGTACATTAGTGTGTGCTCACAAACTTTTTCCTTGTTCTTTTGTTTCAGACAAAGATTCCTAAACGGTAACATGGAATACATAAGAGATCATTGCTGAAGTGGAATAAAGATTGATTTTAATTATTAATTACTTCATTTATACACTGCATTTCTATAGCCAGTTAGAACTGTGGACATTTGTTGTATAAATGGTTAATTGACTTCAAGCAAATTGTAGTAATGAGAGTGTATGGAGCCCCAACCATCAACTGTGCCCACAACATTGAGGATTCAATTGCTTAGTCACTGTTCAATCAAATGAAACTCAGCACTAAGTTGTGTCTTTGTTCAGATGTGTACATTGCATGATAACAATATCTTCCAGGACTTAACCATAAGAAAGGGTTAAAATCTTTGAACAAGACTTGCTGATTGGGTTACACAGGTAGCCTGGTAAATCTGGAAATGGTATGTAAGACATTTATTGTAGTTAAAACATTGTTCTTTTTCCATTGCAAGTGATAATTTTGAGACTAGGATCCACAAACTAATTGATATGCTACTCATAGATACAGCTCAGCATAGATAAGAAAACTCGATGATATGTGCCAAGTCAGTGAATCTAATTAGTTCCTCAAGTGCACTTTCTAATAACCATCTTAGCTCCAGCAGCATGTCATGGCTTCTCCTATTTACACAATAGAAACCTTAATTGTACCCTAGTTATATTACAGTTAGAAACTGTGCTCACTTAGTGTGAGAGTGTGTGTGTGTGTGTGTGCGCGCGCGTGGGGAAGCGTGTGTGAGTGTGTGTGTGAGAGAGAGAGAGAGAGAGAGAGAGACAGATAGACAGATAGAGAAAGAGATAGAGAAAGAGAAAGAAAGAGAGAGAATGAGCATGTGATACTTTGGAGATGTTAAGTCATTGTTTAAATGGGAGTGTGAATCCACTTCTCACTGTTTATCATTCCTATCTCTCCACTTCAACTGAAAGCAATAACTCATTCTGAGGTATTATTCTAGGGACCCTGACATCCTTCACACAGGGGAGGGCGTTACCAGTAAATCCACATAATAAATGTCAACAGGTTATTGGATGTATAGGGTCAACTCTCAAATCCTATATGTAATTGCCTGCAATTTATACTTTCTGCAAAACTGAAATAACTCCCATCCAAGTCATAAATCACCTTCTCAGTAAGGGTGATAAACTAATATGTTCTCTCTTTCTCAACGGTGAAATATAGAAGAATGAGAGGTGATCTTATTGAAAGATCCATAGTTTTTAGAAATGTGTTAGGGTGATGCAGAAAGATTATTTTCCCACGTGGGGCTGATTAGGACCAGAGGGCAGAGATGAGGTGGAATTTCTTTTCCCAGAGGGTAGTTGAGGCTGGGTCATTAAGAATATTCAAGGATGGTTTGGACAGATTTTTAATCAGTTAAAAGAATCAGGGGGCCATGAGGAAAAGGCAGGGAAGTGGAGATTAGGATTACAAGATCAGACCACTCATTGAATGGAGGAGTAGAACTCAATGGGCTGAATGGTCTACTTCTGCGGCTACACTTTATAACCTTATGAGCCCTCCACTGTCACGAATGGTCACTAGAGTTTGTCCAACACTTAGCATTGGATGATCAGAAATTCCCTTGAACTAAATACTGGGAAGAACATATGAAACAGTAGCCCAAAGAGGCCATTTGGTCCCTCAAGGTAGTTCTGCTATCCAATAAGATCATGTGTGATCTGTTTGTGCTTCAAATTCCAGATTCCCATCTACTCCCAATGAGCTTTGTTTCTTTTGCCTGTCAAGAATCAACCTACCTCTGCATTAAAAATATCCAATGGTCCTATCTCCACTGCCTTCTGAGATGGAGCTGCATTGTTGTGCAACCTTCTAAGAGAAAATACATCTGTTTATCACCGTCCACAAAGTGTGACCCTAGTTTTGAACACATCCATAAAAAGAAACATCTTTCTAACATTCACTTGATCAAAATTATTTAGGACCTTATAAATTACAATCTCAACATGCATCACTCTTCAAAACAGTGCTGAAAACAAGTACAGCCTATCTAACATTTCCTCAACTGACCATATACATGCATTTGGAAAGATAGGGATTGAATAGGAATAGAAAGTGAGGTCTGCAGATGCTGGAGATCAGAGCTGAAAATGTGTTGCTGGAAAAGCGCAGCAGGTCAGGCAGCATCCAGGGAGCAGGAGAATCGACGTTTCGGGCACAAGCCCTTCTTCAGGAATTGAATAGGAGTAGTTAGCATGGCTTTGTGAGTGGGAGACCATGCGAGCTGGCAAATTGCGATACAAAATTAGCTTGATGGTAGGAAGCAGAGGGTAATAGTGGAAGGATGCTTGTTGAACTGGAGGCCTGTGACGAGTGGAGTGCCTCAGGGGTTGGTGCTGAGCTCATTCCTGTTTGTTATCTATATCAATGCTTTGGATGAGAATGTACAAGACATGATTAGTAAGTTTGTTGATGACACTAAAAAAAGAGGTATCGTGCACAGTAAGGAATGTTGTCATAAAATGCAGCAGGACATTTATCAGCTGGGGAAGTGGGCCGAGAAATTGCAAATGGATTTTAATATAAATAAATATGAGGTCTTGCATTTTGGAAAGTCAAATCAAGGTAGGAGCTTCATGGTGAATGGAAGGGCCTTAAAGAGTGTGGTGGAACAGAGGGATCTTGGAGTTCAGGTTCACACTTCTCTGAAAGGCAGAGAGGGCAGTGAAGAAGGCTTTTGGCACACTGGCCTTCATTAGTCAGGGCAGTGAATAAGTAAGTTAGGGAGTTATGTTGCAGTTGTACAGGACTTTGGTGAGGCCGCACTTGGAGTTTTGTGATCAGTTTTGGTCACCTTGTTATAGGAAGGATATTACGAATCTGGAAAGAATGCATAAGAACTTTACAAAGATGTTACCTGGACTCAATTGTCTGAGTTATAGGGAGAGGTTGTGTAAGCCAGGACATTTTTCTTGAGAGCGTAGGTGACTGAGAGGTGTATAAGATCATGAGAGGCATGGATAGGGTGAATGCACTCAGTCTTTTTCCCAGGGCTGGGGAATCAAGGACTAGAGGGCATCAGTTTAAAGTTAGAGGGAAAAGGAACCCGATGGGCAGTTTTTTTTTTACACAGAGCGTGGCACGCATATGGAATGAGCGGCCAGCAGAAGTGGTTGAGGGGGGTACATTAACAACAATTAAAATACATTTGGACAAATATATGGATAGGAAAGGATTGGAACGATATGGGCGAGTGCAGAGAAATGGGGGTTAGCATGGACAGACGTTTTGGTTGGCATGGACCAGTTGGGGCCAAAAGACCCGTCTCTATGCTGTATGGCTGTAAGGCTCTATGATCGCCTGCTCTCTCCTGGTATCAATCTAGAGTACCTTCTTTGAATTATCACTAATGCAGTTACATCCTTCCTTCGATAAGGAGACCAAAACTGCGTACACTACTCGAGATGAGCTCTCACCAATGACCTGTTTCAGGGAAGTAAAATTTGATCCCAGCAACAGACTTTATCCCTCCCCATAGGAATCATGCAAGTCTAGATTAGAATCTTGGTGTCATGCCTGACCCCATGAGACCAGAATTGAAGGTTAAGAGGGCTTTGCAAACCACTTCCGTGAACTCATGTGGGCCACCCGTTGCACATATACCCACAATGTCATAATGAAGGGAATTCTAGGATTTTAACCTATTGACAAAGATGGCACAGTAATGCATTTCCAAATCAGGTTTGCATGTGGCATAGAATGGAAAGTTGCAGATGGTGGTGCGCCCCATGTATCTGTTTCCCATTGTTCTTCTCAATGGGGTTTAGGACAAAGCTGAAGTCACTTCCTATCTCACATCAAGTTATATTTAGTCTACAACTTGTATTATATTGGATCAGCTAACCAACACCTCAACTTTAACATTTTTTATGCTTACTTTCAAATTCCACCATGACGTTATCCCTCCCTCTATAATTTCTTCTAATCCTACAAAGCTCTGATTTATCAGTGCTCCTTCAATTCTGGTCTTTTGTCCCAATATAAATGGCTCCACCACTGGAGGCGCGAAGTTCAGAAATTTTCTTTCTAAGCTTCTCTGCCTCTTCTTCCTTGAGATTCTCTTTTAGTACACTTTTTGAAATCAATCTCTTTGCTGAAGACTTCAGTAATCCATCCCTGACCTCCTTATGTGGTGTGATGTCAATTTCCATTAATAACACCACTGTGGAACACACTGGAATCAATTCATACTAAAGGAGCCATACAAATGCAACTTATATTTGTTCTTTGCAGGATCCACCGAGACAAAGCATAGTGCTCCGTGTTGCTGCCTTGAACAGCAAATTCAGCAGTGATTTCCTTCATGGTTATAGAGTTCAAGGAGTCACAATTTTACTTTTTTTTCCCCCCCTCAATTAATTGCTCAGTTTGCTTACTGCCATCAGAAACAAGTTTGCGAAGTCTTTGTATAAGGGAACCAGCTGGCAGCTTCCATTCAATGTACTGAACTGTTAGCCTGGTCTAGGGGGTATCAGCTTCATCTCTGAGACAGAAGACTGTGGGTTCCAGCCTCACACCAAAGATGTGAATTCATAATCTAGGCCAATGCCTTGCAGTAGTGCCAGAGAGTGCTGCACTGTCAGAAGAGCTGTCTTTCTATGAGGAATAAACCAAGGCATTACCTGTCCTCTTGGAGGATGTAAATGATCCTAAGTGGAAGAAGAGCAGGGAAATTCTCACACCCAAAACCACTGCTACACTCGCAAAGATTATCTTATCATTTATTTCATTTTTTTGTTCAGGGGAGTTTGTAACAATTTGCTGCTGCATTTCTTAGATTATAACAGTGGCTACTTATTAATAATCTGAGACATCCTGCATTCATGATAGGCACTAGTGGAATGCACATCTCCATTCTCTATTAGAAAAATTAATCAAAAAACCCAACAGCACAGTTACATATGGGGACACCATAGCCACAGCAATAAGTAAATTATTGAGTGTTTTTAATTAGATAAGGCTGAGTTTAGTAGTCAGTTTAGAACACACAATATCTCCAATGCCAATGTTTTCTTTTGAGTGACGCATTAGATTGAATGTTATAATTACATCCAGCACATTTATAGCAGTCCTGAGCACCACTGTTTAAATTGGAATGTATGAGGTTTGCTCTGATTAAAATAAGCCCTTTCCTGTTAAGATGGAATGAGCAAAGATTATGCCGGGGCAACAGGTTTTACTGTAACCTGCCTGGCACAGGAACCAAGCAGCCTTACTGTCGGCCATCTGACTCAGCAGACAACAGTGTCAATCTGGGTCTCTGTGCATTCACTCTATCACCAATGCTCAATGTGCCACCAGTAGGGTCAAAGAGGCAATAGGGTTGTTCATGGACAGTTTCAAATGCATTTAACAGGCCAGATAGAAAGCACTGCACTATTGCTGTCTGATCTGCTTGGGTTGTTTATTCTGGCAAAATAAGCCCTGGGACTTCTATTGACATAACTTTAACAAGCATAAAGCAGAGTGAGGGGAGAGACATCTTGGAGATTGGCGTTTGCCCTCTCACCATGGTCTGCACCCCTGTCCATAACCAGGTGACTCACAGTATTTATCAGGCCATCCACAGGCAAAAATTCCATTTCTATTGGAGGTGGTCCACCTTGGAGGACATCCAACCAGACCACCCCCAGCAGCAGTAAGTTTGAATATTGGCACCCACTTGGTCTATAGGCAGCTCTCTGATGTGTGATTAGAGTTGGTTGGTGTGGAGGGGAATGAGTCTGATAGGCACATGGAATCCACAGAAGCTCCAATCCAATCAAGCACCTTGCCTGACACCAGTGTGCCCACTCAATGCTGCTTGGCTACCCTCCTGGTGTAAGCCTTCCCTAGTCCCAGAGAAGATAATAGTGGTGGTTGGATCAGAGACTGCATGTCACTAGGTCTAAGGGTCTTCTGTAGAATGCAAGACAATTCACGACGGGTGGGTAGACGGTGGGCAGGTGCCGATATTCAAGAGCTCCCTTTCCTTCAAACCTGAGACTGAAAGGCTATGAAATTCCAGCCCAGGTTTTTCTTAAAACAAATCATTTCTTGGGAAACCAGTTCTCTCAACCAAGCTCACACCTATATCCCATCCCTACAGAGCAATAGCGAACATTCCCCTTGAAAAATGGGTGACGTTTCCTTGACAACAGCTGCTTCAGAGGCTGGGACAACACTTATTCACGAGCCTGGAGTCCTACTGAGGCGTAGACAGGTAAACAATGTCTCCTCCTTGGAAAACTACCAGGGAACTAGCTGGGGTTCAGTGCAACCAGCTTTATATACATTACATTCCCGCTGGGAGAACTGAACAGACAATGAGTTTAACTTAAAAACTACCAATAGGATACAAGATAGCATATTACAAGGGCAAAAATGAACTCACCCACCCTCCTAATCACAGCCTTTCAATTAGGTAAGCTGTTGGACAGTAATAGGCATTTAAATTACATAGTGAAAGAGTTAGCCAGTGGTTTGTTCAAACTTCCATGAGCAGCAAACATACATTGATTCACTCACTTGCAGACTTTCTCCATAAAGTCGGCCAATGCTTTCAAAAAGAAAGCACAGCTGTGCCCCTTCAGAAAAAAAGATTCCACACATAATTTTTTGATCAAAAGTACACAGCTATCCACTGGAAATTGATAACTACCAACGAACATTACTGCTCCACAAGCATAACACTCCTCTAAAACAATTAGGTCAGCAGCACCCAGGCCCTGCTTCCTGTCCCGCTATAAATAATAGTTATAAAATGTTAACAAGTGTTAATCTCACACAAGTTATAATGTGTTCACAGCATTCAGGTTTTTCTGTCTTAGCCAATCACAAATCCAGTTGTAGACTTCAACAGGCATTACCATATTAGCAGCAGGATATTTGAAGGGAAGGAAACAGTGAAAGATGATAATGGATAGACAAAAAGTCCTGAATTGTTCAAAATGCATATCGCCCCATGAGCGAGCTTTAACCAGAACTGACAAAGCAGGCATTAAAACAGAAGTGAACCTCGCAGCATCCGAAGACCACACTAAGGCTGAAACCAGTCGTTTGCTGTGCCAACCCTTATATCTAACTTTCTGCTGACCCAGACCTTACTAAGACATTTTTGAACACTTGCACCAGAAGGGTGCGACAAATCGAGTTAGAGAGAAATTGGACAGGGTGCAGCAACCTGGCCTTTGATGACCGATGCTTGATGTGCCATGCCCTCCTTGCATTGAAATACCCAGTGGTTGAGAAAGGCACAACAAAAATACAAGCCTTTTTTTTTAAAAAGCAAGGACAGTTGCCCGGTTCTCTAGCTATGCGAGTAATTGCAGATTACTTCAGACTACAAGCTGACAGGTATTTCTTCAGAGATAGTCTTCATTGCATGGTTTGGACAGAGCAAATTCCCTTTGGGAATGATATTGATGCGAGAGATGACGCTGACTGTAACACGTGTTCTAAAGTCAATTGACACACCAGCTCAAAAGGACCCAAGTGGTAGGAGAGAGAAGGCAGTAAGTTTCTCAGAGACCTTTGATGCAAAAATTGCAACAGGAACAGACTAAGGGTTTGGTTTATTTTTGTTTATTCTTTCACAGGATGTAGGTGCCAGCTGTGTTTGCTGTGATCTCCAACTGACTTTGCAAAGCAATAGACCCATACTGTAACTAGAATTGAAAGTGTGGTGCTGGAAAAGCACACCAGCTCAGGAAGCATCCGAGGAGCAGCAGAGTTGAAGCTTTGGGCAAAAGCCCTTCATCAGGAATGGTAGCATAGAATCCCTACAGTGGGGAAACAAGTCATTCAGCCCTTTAAGTCCACAATGACCTCTCCAAAGAACATTCCACCCATACCTACCCCCCTAACCTATCCCTGTAACCTTGCATATCCCATGGCTAATCCACCTAGCCTCCACATCCCTGGACAATATGGGCAATTTAGCATAGCCATTCCACCTAACCTGCACATCTTTGGGCTATAGGAGGAAACACACACAGACGCGGGGAGAATGTGCAAGCTCTACACAGACAGTCGTCCAAGACTGGAATCAAACCCAGGTCCCTGGTGCTGTGAGGCAGCATTGCTAACCATTGAACTACTATATCACCCTTGTCTGACATTTGACAATGAGGAAAAGGAAAGTGTGAATAGTGAATCATCAGAAATTGCTGGATAATTGATATTGCTCCATCATTAGCCTCATACAAATTGGAGTTAATCCTTAACCATCCTACAACTTTCAAGAACTTGCTGCATTTGAACTAATGAAATAAATCTGCCAGAGGATGTTTAGGCTAGTTCTTATGGAAGGTGAGGACCGGGGGGGGGGTCTGTCTTTGTTGCAGTTGGAGGGGTGGGGTTCAACGGCAGAGGTCTGAGAAGTGGATGAGATGTGCTGGAGGGCATCATCAACCACGGAAGAGGGGAACCTGCAGTCTTTAAAGGAGGAGGCCATCTGGTGTATTCTGTGGTGGAACTGGTCCTCCTGGGAGAAGATGTGGCAGAGGCGGAGGTTCAAGAAATTGACTCACCACCACCTTGTCAGGGGCAATTAGGGACGGGCAATAAAATGTTGACCCAGACAGCGACATCCACATCCTTTGAATGAATTTTTCAAAAACCCCAGCCCTGTAGCACACATGCTGCTACTGAGATGAATCGTACACACAAATGTTTTTCCTACCTGCAATTTCTAGTGTCAACCTCAATTAGAACATCAGTAATCCTTGTCTAAAGATCCAGCTCACTCCTATTTTAAACAGGCCACATTAAAATTACACATCAAAAATATTTTATATTGATTTGTTCAATGGTTATATCTGAAAGATGAATCCATTTTATCTATCACATATCAATTGATCTGCGGTGCGTTTTAACTACTTGTTCTGCAATTTAACTTTGTGTTTACTGAATGAGTCATAAATAAAATGTGCTGTTACAACAAATAATTTTTGCCTGCATTTATCACATATAGATAATTATTCTATTTGAAATACTTAATTACTTTTACAACACCGCACTTCAGATATAATTACATTCACAGAATAACATTGAAGGTAATTATAAAAGAACCAGATGCAGCATGATGAAATTGAGTGAGTTGTTGTGATTTGGATTCCACTTCCTGAAATGGCAGATTCAATAATTATGTTCCAAGGGAAGATCAGTTAAATACTGGAAAAGGGGAAAAAACAACACTGCAGTGCTGCAGACGAAAATAAGGGCATGGAGCTGACTGATGGCTCTTTGAAAGAGCTAATATTCTTTGCTATTGAACATACTGAGGGTCATGGCAACCCGGGTCAAGACAATTCATTCCATCTGCTGCAACAACAGCTCATATTTATGCAGCACCTTAGAAATAGCAGAAGACATCCCTCACACAAAAATACATAGGGAGCTGGTAGGATTCTTGGTCAAAATCTTGGACAAAAGATTCAGTAATCTAAAGGAACAAAGAGGAAAGCTTTAGGGAGAGAATTCCACTACTTAGACCTTGGCAACTGAAGACATTGTCATCAAAGTTGGGACAATTGAGCAGTAATTATCCAAATTCAGCTACTAGATAAACATTTATTGAACATATCACCAAGGGAAAAAAGAATATTAGGCACAATTTATAAAGCACTTACAAAGATTGCTGGTGCTCTCTCACGGGAAACAAAAAGTATTTCACTGGGATAAACATGGAATTTCACCAAACAAATTAATGTCATTTTATATCTCTAGAATCATTAAAGTACTCTTTTTTTCTATAAAACATGCACTCTTTTCCCATTACTTAACATATATAACATTTACATTATCTGCGTGCTTTAATTATTCAAATGTAACCAGCATTTAATTTAAGTTTCGGTTGAAAAATGTTAGACGGAGGAATGTGAGACTTTTCCAATTAATACACATTTAATAATCGGATTCTATTTAAAAATCAATCCAACATGCAGCTGCTTCTCTCAGTACTTTTTACTGCATCCAAGCACCCAAGAAAAATCAGATACTGCATCCAAGCACCCAAGAAAAATCAGATGTACAACAAGGCTTTCATGTTCTAAATATATTTTTATTATAACTCACTAACATACAGCAGACACTTCTTAAAACTACCTCTTCTGACCAAACTATTGATGATTTGACCAAATATCTCAAGAGACAGTATCAAATTTTGTTTTACAGTGCTCCTATGAAGCAACTTGCAGCATTTAACTAGCCATTTGGATACAGAACTGGCTCAAAGATAGAAGACAGAGGGTAGTGGTGGAGGGTTGTTTCTCAGAGTGGAGGCCTGTGACCAGTGGACTGCCACAAGGATCGACCAACAAGTCACACCGACCCTTCAAAGAGTAATCCAGCCAGACCCATTTCCCTCTGACTAATGCGCCTAACACTATGGGCAATTTAGCGTGGCCAATTCACCTGAACTTCACATCGTTGGACTGTGGGAGGAAACCGGAGCACCCGCAGGAAACCCAATGTGCAAACTCCACACAGACATTTGCCAGAGGCTGCATTCGAACCTGGGTCTCTGGTGCTGTAAGGCAGCAGATCTAACCACTGAGCCACCACACTTTTTTAAAACAAAGTTTTGAGTGAGGATTGGCAAGAGATACTGAATTCAAACACTAGCTGCTGTGATCGATTTTCTTTTTCTTGTCCACTCAATTACTTTCCTTCCTGCTTAAATCACAACTGATTTAGGTGGAAAGCTGTCTGGTAACAAACATCAGAGATGAGAGACTTCAGCTATATGGGGAGGCCAAAGTCGCTGTGATTGTTTTCTGTGGAGCAGAGAAGGTGGGAGGAAAGTTTAATTGAGGTGTTCAAAACTCTGAAGTGTTTTTCTCTTGGCTAATTAAAGAGAGACTGTTTCTTCAACCAACAATGTTGGTAAGAAGAGGATGCATTTTGGAGGCCGTTGACCAAAAATGCAGAGGGAATCTGAGAAGTCTTTTTAAAAAAAACAGCAAATTTGATCTAGAAGACACTGACTGAATAAGTAGCAGAAGAAAATTGCCATGACCCAGCTGATACTTGGCAAGTCAGATCCTAGAACAAATTCTGGCTTGATAGAACATAAGCTTTATTTTTATTTACCATGGAGGCTACTCACTGAACACATTCACAAGAGGCCAATGGACTTGTAACAAAAGAACATAAATGTTTATTACCCTAAAAAAAGCACTAGAAAAGAAAAAAAAAACATCTTGTTACAAATTTCAGAAATATTCATCCCTTTCATCTCAGCAAAAGATAAAATGATGAAGAAGCAGATGTAAGCCTTTTGATCCACTGAGTCTGCTCTGCCATTCAATGAGATTATGGCTGATCTAAGAACCCTCAACTCTACGTTCCCCACATCCCGTGATTCCCTTACTGAATAAAAATGTCTGTCCCACCCTTGTATTCTTAATGACCAAGCCACTACAACCTTCTGTGGTAAAGAATTCCACTCTCCTGAGAAAAATAACCCTCCTTATCTCGGTTTTAAATGGATGACCCTTCACACCATTTGGTCTTAGACTATTCGACAAAAACAACTTCTCCACATCCACCTGTCAATCTTATGTATTTCAATAAGGTCTCCTCTCAATCTTCTAAAACTCTGAATGCTAAACTCCACTGTGGTATGGTCACTGTTTCTTCGGGGATCTTTACTCTGAAATCATTTATTAAACCTGTCTCATTACCATATCCAAAATAGTGTTGTCCCTGGTTGGAACCATAACATATTGTTCTGTAAACCTTTCCTGAATACAGTCTATGAATGTTTCCTGGGCCTATCGTTGCTAATTTGATTTTCCCAATCTGCATGTAGATTGAAGTCACCCATGATTATTACACTACTTTTTATATGCTCCATCATTATCTCCTGATTCATTTCCTCTCCCACTATATAGCTACCATTAGGTGGCTTATGACTAACTCCATCAGTATCTTCACCCCCTTATTATTTCTTACCTCTACTTAAAGGGATTCTACATTTTCTGATCCAAGACCATTTCTTGCTATCACATTTATTCCATCTCATATTGACAAAGCTACCTCATCATCATTTCCTTCTTGCTTGACATTTTTAAAAGTCACAAATCCCTGAATATTTGGTTCCTAGCTCTGATCTCCTTGTGATCATGTAACAGCATTAACCTCTATGTGTTCTATCAATTCATTTATTTTATTCCAAAAATATTTAAGTAAGGAGCCATTAACTGATTTGGCTTTCTGACTACTTTCCCCACCTTGACCCTACTTACTGCTTTTGGTCCTTTCTGTCCCACTCCAGCTATCATTATCTAAATAATTGTCCTGCAATGCTGCCATTTCTAAGCCTACATATCCCATTATCCCTCAGTATTCAAAACCTTTCTACAGTTCTCCTTATTTGAGTTGCCAGGACACTGGTCCCATCACAGTTGAACTGAAAGCCAGTCCTCCCACTTATCTTTCAAGCATTTAACCCTTTATTTAGCCTTTGCCAGTTTGCCCATGGCTCAGGTGATGCAGTGATTATTACCTTGCAGGTTCTGCCTTTTAACTCAACTCATTACTGTTCAAAAGCTTTCAGAACCTCCTTTCTAGTCTTGTCAGTGTAGTGGTACAAACGTGGATGATGACAACTGGATCTGTTCCTACCCACTCCAAGGTCCTCCTCCACCTCCAAGGAGATATCCTTAGCCCTGGTGTCAGGCAGGCCACACAATATTTGGGACGTGCTCACAGCTGCATGAATGTTACAGACACTTCTACCTTAGTTAAGAATCATCTCTATCTCTGCACTAACATTTCTCTCACAGCTGGAGTGGGTGCATTCAGTTTCCTTTTGAAAAATCGCTGTGCATTCATTATTTTCTTCAGTTGTGCCCCTTAAAACAAGCTGCTAATTCAGCTCACTATTAATTTACATGGATTCACTAAACTCCTCTCTAAAACAGCTTTGCACCATCTCTCTGACACCACCACAATCTTCTGCATCTAGAGCTTTCTTCTCACTGATTTCTACGTGTCTCCCCAGCCCTGACCTGCTTGGAGATGGCTGATACCAGGACTTTCAGTGTCATGGGCCTCTTCCCCCTGCATGAACTTGTTTCTGGCTCCTTCTTTCTCTTCCTCTGGAGATTGTTAAAATCTCTCAGTAAACACCACAGCAGTTATTACTCCAGGGACTTGCTGGTCATTCAGCTGAAATCACATGGCTTCTTATAATTGCTTTTTTGAACTCAAATGTTCAAAATGTCTTGCTCTAACTCCTGGATAACTTATACTGCTGACCCCATCCCTCAATCACACACTGTGAGCATCACCATACACCCGACACAAACCCCACTCCCCAACATGACCTCAAAGCAAAAAAAAAGTGCGCACTGGCAATTGGACTGTGACTGCAGTCTTCAGAGATTGAGCCCCTGAAGTAGAGAAAACTCCAGGACTAGAGGGTAACAGCAAAACTGTGGGATTAATTCGAAAGATCTTTCAAAGACCTGACTCAGATCAATGACCTGAATGGCGTCTTGATATTCACACAGTGTGGAAGCAGGCCAATTTGCCCACTGGGTCCACATTGACCCTCAGAAGATCATCCCACCCAGACCCAATCCCTGTAACCCTGCAATTCCCATGGCTAATCCACCTAGCCTGCACATACCTGGACACTATGGGTAATTTAGCATGGCCTGCACATCTTTGGACTGTGGGAGGAAACTGGAGCACTCACGAGGAAACCCATGCAGACACAGGGAGAATGTCTGTGTGGAGTTTGCACAGACATCTGAATCAAACCTGGGTCCCTGGTGCTGTGAGGCAGCAGTGCTAACCATTGAGCCACGGTGCCACCCTTGCTTGGCTAGACTGTTTGTGTGTATGTCTGTGTGTGCACATTGCGGAAGGTCAACTTGGCTGACTGTGGGTGTAGATTTTTCATAGCAAACATTTGCTAGTTCCTCCTGGTGTTCCAAGATATGCTTTCTGCAGGTGCTGTTCATCTGTGGCAGTACAGAACACTCACTGAGGTAACAGGTTCAAACAAACTAGATGTTTTGACAGAGTACAGCTATACAATATCTCTAATTGACCTGTAATCGCTACACAATTTCAAACAAGGCAGGGTTTAGGAAAAAAACCATAGGAGAACAAAGGGACAACAGTGTCAGCAACCCAGTTGCTTAGTTACATTTTCCTTTGCTGGGAATAATTAGGAGGTCTTCTGGTACAGTGGATGTGTCCCAGTCTTTGAGCCAAAATCTCCAGGTTCAAAACACGTTCCAGGACTTGATGGCCATGGAAGGTGCATTCACAAGGTGCAGGCAGTAAGAGCAAAAAGAGATTCCTGGGCAACCAGGTGATGCGAAGAACATTAGAACCTCTCTTGTAACCAATCATAGCTCCACACTATATCATGCATGATGAAGTACAGGCTGCCTTAGAAACAAGGATTTCTGGTGTGAGCTGTAATACACAACTATGGATACAGCATGCTAATAATTCTCCCTGCGCACTGGAAGATACTTCAAAGCTCTTTATATTGAAGAGGGAAATAAATGTATGGTTCCCTCTCCAAATGTGCTTTCTGCACTCATGGGTCCTGTGGACGTTCAGACCCGGTTAATGTTTCATCTGAAAGATGGTACCTCCGACAGTGCTGCACAGCAGCGCACTGAGTTGCCAGTTTGAATTTTGATTCAAAACATGTTCTGCAGTGAACCTGTGACCCTTTGGACAAGAGGCAAACAAGATGCAACTAATGTATAGTTGTTATTTTAAAATAATAGTTTACCAAAGAGCAGGACTGTGAAGAGAAAATGTCCACTAGTGTAAACTGACCAAAATGGGCATCCAACTCCTGTGAAGCTGTGGCTCTAGCTTTTAAACCACAGCACTCAGAGCAATCATTAGGGTCATTAAAGCAAATATAAAATAATGAAGGTTTTGTTAATTTTGTTCCCTAAATTTAATTGTGCATTTTAGATACCATAGCATTCAGGCTGGAATATCAAGGATTAGATTACTTAGTATTAGATTAGATTACTTACAGTGTGGAAACACGCCCTTCGGCCCAACAAGTCCACACCAACCCGCTGAAGCGCAGCCTACCCAGACCCATTCCCATACATTTACCCCTTCACCTAACACTACGGGTAATTTAGCATGGCCAATTCACCCACCCTGCACATTTTTGGACTGTGGAAGGAAACCAGAGCACCCGGAGGAAACCCACACAGACACAGGGAGAATGTGCAAACTCCACACAGAGAGTTGCCTGAGGCAGGAATTGAACCCGGGTCTCCGGCGCTGTGAGACAGCAGTACTAACTGCTGTGCCACCGTGCCGCCCACAAAGGATCACTGCAGCCAACTGCTAAATTATACACAATTCAGAAGAGGGACATGTTTGCATTTTGAAAATTGCTGGGGAAATGCTACAGTAAGGTACAACTGTTTCATATCCTACATATGAGCGGCACGGTGGCACAGCGGTTAGCACTGCTGCCTCACAGCGCCAGAGACCCGGGTTCAATTCCCGCCTCAGGCGACTGACTGTGTGGAGTTTGCACATTCTCCCCGTGTCTGCGTGGGTTTCCTCCGGGTGCTCCGGTTTCCTCTCACAGTCCAAAAATGTGCAGGTTAGGTGAATTGGCCGTGCTAAATTGCCCGTAGTGTTAGGTGCAGGGGTATATGTAGGGGAATGGATCTGGGTGGGTGGGTGGGTGGGTGCGCTTTGGTGGGTTGTTGTGGACTTGTTGGGCCGCAGGGCCTGTTTCCACACTCTAAGTAATCGTAAAAAAAAACCCTTCCATAATCACCCAGGTAACAGGAAACCATTTACAATATCTGCAGTGGTAATAAATCGGTCTTTCATATTTCCTAACCTAGTGGACCATTGATTGTATTGCCTAGAAATCCTGTTAAGTTAATTATGCAGGTTTAAAAGTGTTAATATTGAGTCCTCAAAGGCTGTTTTTAGAATCAATGTCTTCACATATTGAGTGCTGAATTGTTCTATCAATTCCTGAATAGAACTATTTAATCTGAAATACACACTGCTCAGGAGAATTTCTACTCAATGCTGAGATGACTTGCTCCAGTACAGATTAAAACTGCAGCATGCCATTTTATTTTTGTGCAGAAAATTCATGCTCAATATTTAACTGCTGTTACATCAAATTGAATCTATAATTGTGAAATGAAAGAACAGCATAGTGCACAGCGATGCACAAAAACATTACAGGAGCGTCAAACAAGGGATTGTTTCTCATTACTTCGATATTATATAAACTCTTCAGTTGGGCCAATGCACCAACCACAACTTAAAAGGGCATAGCAGCAGTTTGCTATAGTTACACCTTCCTGTAAAACGTATAAAACAATTTTGTGACCATTTAATTTGGAAGTGTAATTACTGAGTTCTTCATAAACACATCTCATGTATGACAATGCTATGTCCTGATTCTAAACAAAACCATATACTATTTCTGCCACTAATATTCTCTCTTGCATCCTCTAACCCTTCCCATGAGTAGCCAGAACATTCCAGTACTTTCTGGTGGCAAATATGCAAACACACTTTATTACAAGGGCCACTGGAACCATGTTTCCTCGTAATCTGGAATGGGATACTCTGCGATACAAATACTCTACTCTTTAATAATCAGTAGAAGCGACACATTGGAAGAAGCACTTCAGTCAATTCCAGTTCCTCTCCCCCCACAAAATGAAATTGATGTTTCCTTGCAGCATTCAATCTCACTAAAGTCAAACAGGTTTAGACAGCCTGTATTGATTTGAGTTCAAGATCTTTTTGGCGATTAATTGGAACAGAGGAAATGGGACCTATTCAATTCTTCAAGCTTGCTCCAGTATCCAATACTATCATTTAAGATCTTCAATTCCAGTTTCCCCTGGCCATATCTTCTCCATATTCCCTAGGTTCTTTAGTCCTCAAAGTTTACCAATCTTGACTTAAATATATTCAATCACTAAGCAGCCACAGCTCTTTGGGGTTGAGAATTCTAAAGATTCGTAACACTTACAGTGAAGATATTTCTCCTTGTCATTGTCCTACATGGCTTACTCCTTATTCTGAGACTGTAACATAAATGCTAGATTGTCCAGACAAGGAAAATGTTTTCTCATTATCTACCAAGGCCCTTATGAATTTATATGTTCGAATGAGATTTCTTGCATTCTTCTAAACTCCATAAAATACAGATTGAGTATACTCACATTCTGCATAGGCCAATGATATTATTCTTATCCTGCCCAAGTATTCAATGCATGCACTTCCTGCAGGGGCCACTAGAGTGATGGGGGCAGGAACACTTTCTGATTCAGGATCACTGACTGGTGTTCAGGTTTTATTGTAAGAATCCAACTGATGAGTCAGCTGAACTCAGTACAAGAATAAATAATCTACTGATCTGACCACCAACTGGAGAACAATTCTTGAGCTGCTGCTTAAGCACCTTACATGACAGTGGCATCTGCAAGATGCAGAGTAACAATTCACTGAGACTTCCTTGATAGCACCTTCCAAACCCACAATCCTATCACTTAGAAGCATAGAGGCAATGAGCACAAAACCTATACCATCACCTGGAATTTCCTCTACTACTCACCTATTACCATGTCTTGGCAAAGTGAGGACTGCAGATGCTGGAGGTTAGAGTCGAGAGTGTGGTGCTGGAAAAGCACAGATCAGGCAGCATCCAAGGAGTAGGAACATTGAAGTTTCAGGCAAAAGCCCTTCAGCAGGAAGGGCTTTTCTTGTCCTGTCTTGGTACAGTGAAACCATTCCTTCCTTCTCGATGGGTCAAAGTTCTCGAACTCACACCTGTAGGTGTACATTCACCATACGGTCACTGATGCTCCAAGCAGATGGTTCACCACCAGCTTTTCAAGGACAATTCAGAGATGGACAACAAATGCTGGCCTTCGCAGCGATGGCCACATCCCTAAAAGAAACTCCTAAATGTCCCAGAATCTAAAATTAGATGCTACTTCCTTCCAGTGTCCGTTGCAGACACAGTCTAACATGGTAATTCCAGTGAAACCTTCTTTGCAATCTGCAACACCAATGATGGTTATATTGTGTGCATTCAGCCAGATCTAATTACTCAACCTTCCCTTACTAGAACAAGCTGCTTCTCAAGGGTTCTGCATCAGCATAAAGGAAGATTGTCATGCTCCAAGGCTGATTTATTATAGCATCAACAGTGAAATCAGCATCTGATCATTGTGACTTAGAGAGGGTGGGAAAGAGAGTTACTGGGATGGCTTTAATAGTGTGGGACCTAGTTATGTGGACAGATTAGTGAAGCTTGAGCAGAGAAGGATTAAGAGGGGAGTTGACAGAGGTGTTGAAAATGATCAAGTAAATTCAAAAGGATTGCTTTCAGTGTCAGTAACCAGAGCGCACAGATTTAAGGAAGCAAGCAAAAGATATCAAAAGGAGAAACTCTCAGATCGGGAAGGCTGCCAACATCATCAGAGACCCTGCACACTCTGTTAATGATCTCCCACAACCTCTTTTGTTGGGCAGAAGGTACAAAAGCCTGAACAGATGCACCAGCAGGTTCAGGAACAGCTTCTTACCTCCAATGATTAGACTGATGAATAGACTCTCTAGCCTCAAATAATGCTGATCTTGCTAACCTTGATCTCACCCAGTGCACACCCTGTGCAACATAACCTGTATGCCTCCATCTAAGCCTTTTTGATCTATACATTTTTGCTTACTATGATCTGCTTGTAAACAAAGTTTTTCATTGTACTTCAGTACACGTGACAATAAGTCAAATCAGTCAGTCACTGTCTTAAAGGGCTGAGAAAATTGATTCAATGGGAACTTCTTAGAAAGGGAATTTCTCAGATACTTGAACAGAAACAAAGTATGAGACTATAGGCAAATGGCAGGAGAAGTTGGACTCACTGGATAGCTCTTTAAAAGGGCTGACACAGGCACAATGGGCTGTATAGCATAATCCTGACGAAGGGCTTTTGCCCGATATGCCAATTCTCCTGCTCCTCGGATGCTGCCTGACCTGCTGTGCTTTTCCAGCACCACTCTAATCTAGACTATAATTTCCAGCATCTGCAGTCTGTTTTTACCTTCTTCTACACTGTGTCTGTAAGTGTGTGAGTGTGTGCGTGTGTGCATGCGTGTCTGTAAGAGAGTGACAGAGATTGCGTGGTTAAATCAGGGAAGGGACTGGGAAAAGAAGTAAGTCATTGCCATGGGAAGGTTATAACGCTTGAAGTCAGGAAAAGACAAAGGGCGGGAAGACAGAAGATAGAGCGAAAAGCAAATGCTGCAAAAATGAAGGGAAAGAAGAGACAATTCACAATTTTCTAGATTAGCATAAGGATTAAAAACACTTCACAGACTTTTATTAAAGTGAAGCATTGGTGTTTTAAAGATCAAAGACAAATTAGAAGGTTTGAATACCATTAATATATATGCTTTGTATTTTTGGCAATCATATTCCTGATGAAGGGCTTTTGCCCGAAATGTTTCTGTGGAGTGCTGCTAGAATTAATGACAATCTTCAGGACACAGGGCAATCAGAGTGGAATTAGTTACTGCTCGTAGAAAACAATCAAACAGCTGGAACCAGTGAGTGTAAGATGAAACACATATAATTACAACAATAACTCACATTTATATAGTGTCATTAATGTAGTAAGTCCCCAATGACTTAGTCACACTACAGACCTAAGAGCTCAACTGCAAATAAATGACAAAGTACACTAATTCCTACACAAATAAATAAATCCTGGAATAGGTGTGAAGTACTTTTTACTTAGCTTTTATAAGTTATCTTAAAAAGATGTGTCTGTATCCCTCCGTGGACTTTTGCACAGCACTTTACATTTAATAAATGAGCACTTATCTGCAATCCCCTTTTATATATCAACCCAGTTATGTGACATTGAGAACAGTTAAAATAACATTACTCTGAGAGAGGAGAGACAGTGCAAACATGTGAACAATTGAATGAGGATGGAACTGCAGATCGCACCAAGGCTGACTGCAACTATCTTCATTGCAAAATTAAAGCTGGACATTATTGGTGGCACAGGCAGGAAGACAGTTAAACGGATGGAACACAGGGATGCAGGAATAAAAGTAGAAATGAACAGACCTAGAATGAATAAACAAAATAGACCCCTCCAAAGTGCCACAGTGCAGTCAAGAATAAGCAGGGCAGAAGAAAAATAGAATCGCAATGGGCCATATTTCCATGAATAATACCATCTAGGAAACTAAATTACATTGCTAAAAATTACACAACACCAGGTTATAGTCCAACAGGTTTAACTGGAAGCACTAGCTTTCGGAGTGCTGCTCCTTCATCAGGTGGTTATGGAGTACACAATTGTAAGACACAAAATTTATAGCTATAACCTTGTGTTGTGTGATTTTTAACTTTGTACACCCCAGTCCAACACCAGCATCTCCAAGTCTTAAATGGCATTGTTAATTCATCTCCCTTGCACAACTGAAGTTCAACATGGCAGAGATTCAGAGCCGATGGAAAAGAAAAAGATGCTTCACAGTGCCATCAAATGGTGGGAATCTGGAATTACATGCAGATTCAAACCAAGGTTTTTCAACAAAGGCCAAGAGGAGGAGATAGATTGATGTCAAGAGTTTGAAGACAAGCGGACAAATGACTGAGATAGACTAAACAGGGAAAAGCCTATTAGATAGTTCCACCTAAAAGCATCATAGACGATTTCAAATGTAACAGCATGGAAACAATTAGCGTGGAAAAATATACAAGTGACAAGGTAGGCTGATTTAATATTTTGACAGATGCGTAACAAAAAGTCGAACTTTTCTCTTGTTTTTAAATGATGCAGATACTTTTTATTCTCTGTGAGGAATTTATGAGAATTGTTCAGCATTAGAGTTTTAAAGGAATGTTGCAGTTCAGTGTATGATTGGACACAAAGATTATTCTTAAAAACCTATGAAAGAAGCTATAACTCTGGTCATAATGAATCCTGAATTACAGTGAGTATATGTCTACAGGACTGAAGTAAACAACTGAAGGAGATATGATGCTGGTTTTATATAGCCAATGTAAAATACCCTCCCAAAGTAAACCTGATACTGGACTTGTTCCTTACGAATCCTTACTCAGAATTTATAATACAGAAAAAGACCATATAACCCAAATGGGCCATGCCCGTTTTTATGCTCCACACAAGTACCCTGCTACCCTTTTTCAACTAACTCAATCAGGATTCCTCTATTACATTGAAGGAAAAAGCAGATGAGGGAGAAAGTATCAGTGTTAGCTGCTTCAACTACTCATTGTTTTTTAAGGAAAATATTTGATCATGGAATGTGAGCTTCCTCAGATGGCCTCAGGGAGAGAAATCTGAAAAAAAAACAGATCAGTCAGCACCTTGCAAGGGGATAGACTGGTTTCATATGTGAATGATGAAGGTTGCATACCCTCCGAATACTAGCGATGATTTTACTCTTTCCAAATATTGACACACGTTGTGTATTTCCATATTCTG
The DNA here is from genome assembly GCF_004010195.1 of Chiloscyllium plagiosum. Classification (NCBI taxonomy): domain Eukaryota; kingdom Metazoa; phylum Chordata; class Chondrichthyes; order Orectolobiformes; family Hemiscylliidae; genus Chiloscyllium; species Chiloscyllium plagiosum. The sequence goes on from NC_057713.1 coordinate 92,080,865, forward strand.
TCCCAAGTGTGTACTTGTTTCCACTTCAACAACTGGTGCCAAACAAATTTAAAACTGAATTTGCTATTGTATATTTTTTTGAAAGATCCGATTCCTTCTTTGACAAGGAGGATTTAAAAAAAAAACCTAGATAAAGAGATTTCCCACAAGATCCTAAAGCTGACGGATGCTCATTAAAACACAGAAAATATAACAGTTCAAATTTAAGAACTGATCAGATTTCCGACAGATAAAACATGTTGCTACACAACGGTTTGTTTTTGTTGCATGGATCCCTTCATCAGCATACACTTACTTCCCCTCCAACTTCCTCACAACAAGGGTGGGGACTGTGAGGTGGAGTGCAGTGAGACCACAACTGAAGTTACCAACACTTGGAAATACAGAACTACAGCAACTAATTAAACAAGTTGTTTAACAAGCACCCAGAATTGTGAGTAAAATAGCTGAAGCTTTCCAAAATTATAATTATACCGTGGCACTGTTGAGCTGTCACTCAGACTGCGGGACGGAAAATCAAAAATGTGCGAGCAGATTAAAAATCCGCCAACGCAAATAAAATGCAAACGGAGCCTTGAATGACAACTGAACACGCTCAGCACAAATCTGTCATAGTTCTAAACAGGATAAGAATTAAAATATTTGATAGTGCACACACACAATTCATTGACTAAATTAGAAAGAAATGGGCATATCAGGCAGCCATGGGCAAAAACTACAAACAACTAATAATTTCAACAGGCATCATAAAGTTTCTAGGCAGTGGTATCAACAGAACACCATGGGTCCCAGCACATCAAAGACATGCATTTCCAGATAATGCTTAGTCAAAACTTATTCAATTGTCAGTTTACTTAGAGTCATAGAGACGTACAGGCATGGAAACAGACCCTTTGGTCCAACTCGTCCATGCCGACCAGATATGCTAAATAAATCTACACCCATTTGCCAGCATTTGGCTCACATCCCTCTAAACCCTTCCTATTCATTTACTAATCCAGATGCCTTTTAAATGTTGTAACTATACCAGCCTCCACCTTCTCTGGCAGCTCATTCCATACACGCACCACCCTCTTGCTCCTTCGGTCGCTTTTAAATCATTCCCCTCTCGCCTTAAACCTATGCCCACTCCCTCACCCCTGGGAAAAGACCTTGGCTATTTACCCTATTCATGTCCCTCATGAATTTATAAACCTCTATAAGGTCACAGCTCAGCCTCCAATGCTTCAGGGGAAATAGCCCCAGTCTATTCAGCCTCTCCCTGTAGCTCAAATCCTCCAACCCTGGCAACATCCTTGTAGACCTTTTCTGAACCCTTTCACAACATCCTTCCTATAGCAGAGAGACCAGAATTACACACAATATTCCAATAGAAGCTTAACTTGCCAGCTGAAATGACGGTTTTCGTTTTATAAAATTACTTTGGGGAATAGCCATTGAATTTTTAACCTTATCACTCCGAACAGTGAATGGAGGAGTGGAAGGGGGAAATCAAGAATTTTTTAAAAAAACTAATTTTTGCATGTATTCACTGTTTCACTGGCTGCCCATCAACAGTTGCCTTTGAGAAGGTGATGGGCTTTCAACATAACTGAGTAGCAGGCTATTATTCTGCAGAGAGGTGAGTAATATTCTTCAAGTTGGTGTGGGCTTTCAGTCACATGACACTATTTCAAAGAAAATCATGGGAATTACCTCTAATGTCCTGGTGCAACCAGGTACTAGGTTAAACACATAGTAAATATGAGCAAGAGTAAGCCATTTGGCCTTTTGAACTCATTCCACCACTTAATATGATCATGGCTGATCATCCAACTCAGCATCTTGTCCACACTTTGATCCCTTTAGCCCTCAGAACTATATCTAACTCCCTCTTGAAAACATTCAAAGTTTTTCTCTCAACTGCTTTCTGTGCCAGAGAATTCCACATGCTCACCACTCTCTGGTGGAAAAACAGTTCTTCTCAGTTCAGTCCTAAATAACCTATCCCATACATTTAGGCTGTGACCTCTGCGGCTGGACTCCTCGGTCATCCATCTGGCATTTACTCTGTCTAGTCCTTCTAGATTTTAAAGAGTTCTATGAGATCTCCCCTCATTCTACTAAATTCCAGTGAACACAGTCACAACCAATCCAGTCTCTCTTCATACGTCAGTCTTGCATCTCAGGAAACAGTCTGATAAACATTTGTGGCACCTCCCTCCATAGCCAGGAGATTCCTCCTCAGATGAGGAGACAAAACTGCATACATTACGTCAGGTACAGTCTCACCAAAGCAGTGTACAACTGTAGTAAGACATCCCTTCTTCTGTTCTTGAATCCTCTTGTTATGAACATCAATGTATAATTTGCCTCCTTCGTCGCCTGATGCAATGTATCATTTACTTTCAATGACTAATGTCCATCGACATGTAGGTCTCTTTGCATCTCACCCTTTCCCAATCTATTGCCATTCAGATAATAATCTGGCTTCCTGTTTTTGCTATCACAGTGGATAAACCTCACATTATCCACATTATACTTCATCTGCCATTCACTCAAGTTGTCCAGATGACAATGCAGCATCTTTGCATTCTCATCACAGTTCGCCCTCCCACCCGGCTTTGTGTAATCAGCAACAAGGAGGCACAAGACAGCAAGAACAGAGTCAGGGAGCAGTTGGAAAGAGGTCGACCAGCAGTGGGGATAGAAGTGATGCAGACGCAGCAAGATTACAGCATCAGAGCAGCAGAATGGAACGAGACCAGCAACAGGGATAACAGGACAGCATGGGCAATGAGGACATTGGAGGAGGGGCAGCAAGATAGAGTGGGATCAGCAATGGGGATACAGGCAGAGAGGACATAGCAGGCATTTCCATCACCACTAGGAGCTAACGTGAGGTGTGAGAAACAGCAGGGCATTCGAGATATAGAGCACAGATCGTGATGTTGAGATGACAGTAAGTCTTCTGCTGGTATTGCAGGAGCTGATCAACATGGAACACCCTCATTGCTTTGATCCTAATCCAAAGCAAGCAGGACTGTCGGCTTCTAACACAGGGGATTAGGGGAAACAATATGTATGTGTGTGTTTCTGCCCATGCAGCAGAGTCTGATCTCTCAGCTATCTCTGCCACTCAACAAAGATCGTGCTCCACCAGGACCACGTAAGAGCGAGTGTGCACTTGAAAATATACTTCACTCACAATAAAACACTTTGAGAGATCCAGTGCTGATGACAAACGAGCCTGTTGGGTAAGAGCTTCAGGACCGTGTAGCAACCTCATGATATTGTCAGAGAATATGCACATCACTATGCATAAATAGCAGAGCTAGACAAAACTACACTTAGCTAGAACATTAAGAGTCTTAACAGCACATGAATAAGAACACACAAAGAAGATAGATTAGTCTTCACGTAACGTAACTGTAAGAACAGAAATTGGGATATCTATGATAGCAATGTAGAGAGATATTTAGTACGAAAGTATAATAAATAGTGTTACTTTGAAATCTAAGCCTAAAGACAGTTTTTGACTTTGCCTTCTTGTTGGCAAGTCAGTCTTGAACATAAATTTGAAGTGTGACATTAGTCTATGATAAAAGGCCTTATTAAACACCTGGTTTTTCAAGTAAATTTACAAAACTAACTTTTGGTTCATTATAATTCAGACTTTCAGAATAACGAAAGAGTGCTTTTCTTTATCAATATAAATATAACTTATGTATTATTTCTTTATTTTAGTTGGCTTTTTAAAAATCTCTGTTCTAACATGTTCAGTGAAGAGTTCCATCTGCAAATGTTCCAGAACAATAAGCAGTCTATCAGGTTACAATGTTTGGATGGTTGGGTATGACAGTTTCTGAAACAATAATATCAGCACTTGTCATGCTGCTTTCACTCCTTACAACATGATGCAGCTTTATATAAGAATGCCTAATATGAACATCCACACACTCGAGAGCGATAGAGAGCAGCCATGAGGGAATAGATTGAGTTCAGGTCTTGAAGTACCAAAAGATAGGCCTTTCCCCCATTAAAATGTGCAAAGTAGACTTTCTTCAAATATCTAGTGCCACACAGAATAATTTAATCCAAACAATCAATAATTATCCTAAGTGAATAGCATATGGCAATAATCTATATTTCCTGAAGAAGGATTTTTTTTTTAAAAGTAACAACTTGCCAAGCTTACTTCTCCCTAATCTCAAGCATCTCCCAGAATATATTCCCACATGACATTACTGGCTCTCCCACTTTACTCCCAAGTAAAGTGATTTATGCTTCATAATGACTGGATGCACTCAGTGCTCATTTGGTCATCGCTCAATTCTCTTTCAGCTCTCACACAAACATCTCCCAATTCTATTTTCACTACCATTCTGGAATGCAAATTGTACTAAAGCCTTTCTGTAGCTTCAGTCTCACTTTCTCTGCTCTGTCCATTGCCCAGCAAGTGCATACCCACAGTTGTATTTTGCTTCTCACTTCTAGTTGCTTCACTCTGCATTGACAGAGATCCGAAGTTAAACATACCTGTAAAGCCTTCATCAAGTTCACGATCAATTTAGGTCTGCCATACAAAAGTGGCTTTAACTCAAGTATAGCTGTCAACAAATTGACAGCTTGGCTCAGGGAAAATAACAAAGATTGCACACATAAGAGATGCAAATAGATCTCATACATACAGTACTATCTGTCAATTTGTTGAAGAAAATTTTCTTCAAAGTGTTATTATTCCAACTGCTCACAGCTCCAACTTGTATATATGCCAAAAGTTGTGTGTGGGTGGTTTTATGCTCCTTTGATGTGCTTGCTCCGTCCTCCAGAGGAGGTCAGCCAATACGTTGGAGCACAAGATGAGAAGGCAAAAAACTACCATAGCCCGAAGAGTACATCTGTCTGTGGAAACCAGCTGGAGGGATTAACCATTTCACAGACTGTCTCCAAACCAATCAGTTGATGCGGTGTTTGGATTGTGATGATGCTGTGGCTTTCAGAGATTTATTTTGAGAGAGATTGGAGGACAGCTGTTGAACAATCTACGAGAAGATAAACAACTTGTGAAGCCTTTTTGTTTTTTTTAAAAAGTTTGGAACAATAAAAGGAGTTTGATAGTGTGGTCGAACCCCATAGAACCAGGGTTTTTCGGTTTAGCTTTCAGCAGTTGCTGTTGGAGTTCTGAAGAGGTGGAAGCTATTGTTCGACTCTCCCTTTGCGACAGGTAAAAACTGGAGTTCTCGCGCTCTCAGAATGGTCTTACTCCTGGATTGAAGAACAACATGTGAGAATCTGTTTTCTGAATTTGGCTTCGCCCAACAATTTGTGTGGGAGATGTAATTATATTGGAACAGTAAATGAGTAATAGTTACTGTATCTATTATTCTGTTAAGTTTTCAAATAGAATTCAGTTATTCCAATTCCTGCTTTCTTTTGTTATAGTTTAGCTATAGTAGATTAATAAAGTGTGTTTTACTTTAACTCTGGTAGTTTGACCAATCATCTGGAACACAGCACCTCACATTTAAAATAAGAAAAAGTTAAGAAGTCTAGGCTACCTTCTTAATATATTTTGAGGGAGTCTGGTCTGGTCCGAACCAATTCAAAACAGGATGTACTGGTTCCCATTAAGAACCTGGTGTAGAAAGATGACGTTAATTTTTTTTAATCTTCAGGATGTAAGCATCGCTGGCAAGGTTGGCATTTCTTGCCCATCCCTATGTGTCCCTGAGAAGATGCTGGTGAGACTGCTTCAATATCTGAGGCATCAAGATGAACACTGCAATCATCAATGGAGAATCTCAATCTTGAGTGATGCTGGGACCAAAGATAATTGGCAAATCAGCACAAGATGGCTGTATTCAGTACAATGCTCAGAAATACTCTCATAGTTATGACCTGGGAATGAAATGATTGCTGTCCAACCTTCTTTGTGTAAAGTATGAGTCCAACCATTGTCGAGTTTTTCCTCATTCCCACTGATTTCAATTTTATCAGGTTCCTTCGGTGCCCCTCTCATTAAAAACAGGCTTGATGTCAAGGGCAACCATGGTTAACTTACCTTGGGATTTCAGTTGTTGCATCCATGTTCACATTTAGCTCAAATGGGATTGGGAATTCCTTACCCAAGCTTCCCTTCCTAGCCTCAGGTGTTGTTCAAATTTGGGAAGTGACTGATTGATTCATCAACTTGTGGAGGAGGTGCAGGAAGGGGATTCATCACGTGGTTTCCTTGTCCATGTCTGATTTGTTGCTACGGACTTCATGCAGTCCAGAAAGTATTTCTAGAGCCACCTTCCTCCTGAATGCATGGTATTGTTCACTGCCATCTCTGTTGGGTCTGTCCTGCTTCTCCGTGAGGGATGGGGACCAAAGAGCGCAAAAACGTTGGCTGTTTGGTATGACTATGTGTGACTATGTCAAGCTGTTGCTTGACTTGTCTGTGAGACAGCTCTCCCAATTCTGGCACAAGTTCAAAACTAGTGCCTTCAGCCTCAGGATTTAAATAACTTTGCACTGGAATCTATTTCTTCCTTTAAAGAAAAGTCATTGGAATTTAGCAACTGCAAAGTCTCAAGTCAAAGATTGAGCACTCTGAAAGAATGGACCCTACACTGACTGTTATGTAGCTGAAATTTTGTCTTAATTTAAAATTCTCCAGAAGACATCCTGAGGGTCACCCGATTAGCTGAAAGTCTAGAAAAGATCAATTTTAATTTAATTTGCCTAAAGTTTAGATCAGTAAGATTAAGACACCAACTTGAATTGCTAACTCAAGCTTTCAATTAAAATAGGGTTAATTCAGAGGGGCTCCTGCACAAAAGGCTAGTCTTCAGTCTTGGTGCCAGTACCCTGATGATGTCTTAACAGTTTTCTACAGTCTCATAATTATCTCTTGTCTTTTAGATTCTTGCATAGAGGGCTCACAATTAAAACAAAAGGCTTATGGAACTCTAGGCCTCCAACTTGCCTTTGACAGCCTGTGAATTGGTTCCTCTAAATCACTCTGCTGTTCCCCGGGACCAAATCTACTTCTATTCAAAGTGTAACTACTGTCATTGCTTTTCCTTCAATTGCCTACTGATACATATCATTTCTTAGCCCATTCCCCCTTCTCACTGACATCCCTTTGTAGCTTCTTCCAAATGCATAAACTTTGCACTTCAAACAATGCTGTTGAATTCTGCGTACTTACACTTGAAACAATCAATTATGAGATAGAAGTAAGCTTATTGCAGTGACAGCTGGGAGTGGCTAAGCTGCTGTCCTTAGTTGATACATAATACCAAGGAGGAGAAAGTGAGGACTGCAGATGCTGGAGATCAGAGCTGAAAAATATGTTGCTGGAAAAGCGCAGCAGGTCAGGCAGCATCCAAGCCCTCCTGAAGAAGGGCTTATCCCCGAAACATTGATTCTCCTGCTCCTTGGATGCTGCCTGACCTGTTGCGCTTTTCCAGCAACACATTTTTCAGCCATAATACCAAGGAACCAAATGAAGCATGTGTTATTTTGTGAAAACTTCATTCACAGGAGTGAATGTTTATTTTCAATTTTTCTTTGTCATGGCGAGGATCCTTTTAAAAGAATTTCAAAAAGGCAAGGCAAAGTCTTACTGGACTATGGGGCTGCTTCCCTTATTAGAGAGGGAAAATGAATGGTGGCTTAACCTGAGGGTCACCATACTTCAGGCGGGGTTAAGAGGCAGATTCCTTCATGGTAACATCGGCCAGGGTGGAAAATGAACACATACTGTTGATGTCACTCTGTATTGCAACCATCCATCCAGCCAATTGAACAAACTGACCGCCTTAAAAAAAAAGGTTCTGGGGGATCCAAGATGGCGGCGACCCAGCAAGACTGAGTCTATAGTACTCCTCCCAAGACTTGGGTACAGGGGGTCACCCACCCCCTAACACGCTCACCAAATCATTTATAATAGTTGTGTAATTTAATTAGTTGTGTAATATTACATTTAAACAATTTAATCCTAAGTAAAAATGACTAAAGGGAAGGGAGCCCGCAGCTCTCAGCAAGCAGGAACCCCTCCCCCATCCTCTCCAGCTGCAGCAGAGGCGTCCACAGCCGCCCCGGGGGACTTACCTACAGTGACAAGCCTTGCAGAAATGATTTCCAAGCTGGATTCGAAGATCGATGCCTTTATTGTCGAATCCAGAAATCGTTGGGACTCGCTCTCGGCCGCATTGCAGAAGCACGACCGAGAAATCCAAGAAATTGAGCGCCGAGTCGGAGGGGCGGAGTTAAAGGCCGCGACCTCCGAAACTACCGCTCAATCGGCCGTGGATCAGGTCCGGACTCTCGAGCAGCGAGTCCGGACCTTGGAAAATCATATTGACGACCTCGATAATCGAGGTCGTCGAAAAAATATTC